>NW_023416335.1:158965943-159125351 GCF_014108235.1 Myotis myotis
CATCTGTTCTATCAACCAGGTGTCTGAGCAAGAGATCTTCAGGAGAGGAGATGCATCACAGAGGAAATGATCAATGACGTTCGAATCACAGAATTCTAGGCCCAAACCCAGACTGATTGGTGGGAGAATGATCATCAGTGCTGCCACCCAACAGGAGAAAATGATGTTCTTGCAGACTCTGCTGTTCATGATGGTGGTGTAGTGCAGGGGTTTGCAGATGGCCACGTAGCGATCATAGGACATGGCAGCCAGAAGGAAAAATTCCGTTACTGCAAAGAGGTCTGTAAACAAGAGTTGACTGGCACAAGCATTATAGGTAATGGACTTGTCCCCAGATAATATGCTATATAGAAATCTGGGAACACAGGCGGTTGTGAAAGAAATTTCTAAGAAGGAGAAATTTTGAAGGAACAGATACATCGGTGTTTTTAGGTGGGAATCAATCAGAGTGAGTGTGATGATGGTTAGGTTTCCAGATATACTCAACACGTAGGAAAGAAATAGAAAGATAAACAGCAATATTTTCAGTGGAGTGTCGTCGGTCAGTCCCAGCAAGATGAAGGTTGTTACTGTAGTTTGGTTTTTCATCCTTGATTATTGTTTTTGCTCATTCTAGTTCAAATAATAAGACTTTATATGAAGAAATCCAGAGCCCTGGTCATCTTCTAACCTCAAGAGAAGTAAATCGGAGAGTGATTCCTAGATCAGTGGGGAAGTAAGCATATCATACATGCCAATGTTTGATTACCCCTTTGTGTCACATAAACTGACTGTTTATATTTAAATCACATATTTGCACTGCGGCTTGTAATTATAATTTGACTGTAATTGGTGTTTGTTTGACATATCTTACCTAATAATAGACAAAGATGGTAATTGACCATATCTTCGCTACGCCTCCCATGGGCTAATCAGCGAGATATGCAAATTACCTGTCAACAAAGATGGCGGCTGGAAGCCATGGAGCTGGAATGAGCAGGAGGCTTGCTTGCTCCAGTGATGGAGGAAGCCATGGTTTCCTGCCTGCCATGGCCTGCTCTAAGCTACACTCAAAACAACGAAGTTTCAATTATAGAAGTTAAATAAACCCCAGATTCCTGCTTTCAGTGGGCCTTGGCCACGGAGCAGGAGCAAGCAGGAGGCTTACCTCCTGCCTGCCCTGGCTGGCTCTAAGATCCACTCAATGCTACAAAGTTTCAATTATAGAAGGTAAATAAACCCCAGATACCTGCTATCAGCAGGCTGTGGCTACGGAGCTGGAGCGAGCAGGAGGTTTGCTTGCCCATGTGATGGAAGAATGTAGAAGGTAAATAAACCCCAGATACTGCTTCCAGTCGCCATTGCCATGGAGCTTTAGGGAACAAAAAAAAACAACTAAAAAAGGAAAGGCTGGAAACTTCAGTCACCAGGGGGTTGGTCAGTCTGAAAACAGCTATCACTCCCTCACCCAGGCTGGCCAGGCACCCCAGAGGGGACCCCCACTCTGAAGGGGGTTTGGGCAGCCTCCAAACAGCCATCAGCCCCTCACCCAGGCTGGCCAGGCACCCCAGCAGGACCCCTACCCTGATCCAGGACACACTTCAGGGCAAACCAGTCGGCCCCCACCATTGCACCAGGCCTCTATTATATATAATAAAAAGGTAATATGCAAATTGACCCTAACAGCATAACGGCTGGGAATGACTGGTCACTATGACACACACTGGCCACCAGGGGGCAGATGCTCAATGCAGGAGCTTCCCCCTGGTGGTCAGTGCGCTCCCACAAGGGGAGCTCTGCTCAGCCACAACCAGGCTGAAGGCTGCCAATACAGTGGTGGTGGTAAGAGCCTCTCCTGCCTCCTCAGCAGCGCTAAAGATGTCCAACTGCAGCTTAGGCCTGCTCCCTGCTGGCAAGTGGACATCCCCCGAGGGCTGCTGGGCTGCCAGAGGGATGTCTGACTGCCAGCTTTGGCCCGATCCCCCAGGGAGCAGGCCTAAGCCAGCAGGTGGACATCTTCCGAGGGGTCCCAGACTGCAAGAGGCCATAGGCTGGGCTGAGGGACCCTCCCGCCCCCCGCGAGTGCACAAATTTTTTTGCACCGGGCCTCTAGTCCTATCTAATAATAGACAAACATGGTAATAACCGTACCTCCAACACGCTTCAAAATTGGCTAATCAGGGCGATATGCAAATTAACTGCCAACAAAGATGGCGGTTAACCGCCAACAAAGATGGCGGCTAATTTGCATACTGCAGGCAGGGCGGGACAGCGCAAGCCACCATCCAGGCCTCCCTTTGCTACTGGGGGCTAAGGCAAGTGGTGCTGATTGCCCGGAGCCCTCCCCCGCCCACTGGAGACAGGGGGCCCACTCCCATGTGCGATCTGGGGGTGGGCGGGGCTGGGGCGAAGGCAAGCGGTGCGGATCACCTGGACTGAGCCCTCATCCGCCCTCTGGAGACAGGTCCCAATGCGCGGGGGCTGGGTCAAAGGCAAGCAGTGCAGATTGCCCGGCCTGAACCCTTGCCTGCCCACCGGAGACATGGAGACACGTCCCAATGCGATCTGGGGGTGGGCAGGGGCTGGGGCGAAGGCAAGTGGTGCAGATTGCCTTGCCCAAGCCCTCGCCTGCCCACCGGAGACACATGCCAATGCGCGGGGGCTGGGGAGAAGGCAAGCGGTGCCCATCACCTCAACTGAGCCCTTGCCCACCCACCGGAGACATGTCCCAATACACGGGGGCTGGGGCAAAGGCAAGCAGTGCAGATCGCCTCAACTGAGCCCTCACCTGCCCACCAGAGACACGGAGACACGTCCCAATGCGATCTGGGGATGGGCGGGGGTCTGGGAGATGGAAAGCGGTGCCCATCGCCTCAACCGAGTCCTCGCATGCCCTCCGAAGACACGGGGCCCACTCTGAGAGAGATTTAGAGAGAGAGATTTAGAGAGAGAGGAGGAATTTTGCATCCCGCATCCCTCCCTGATAGACCACTGTGATTCCAAGCCAGCGAGGGTTGCCTTCAGGCCACTGCTCCAGGTCCCTCACCCCCACTGCACCCAAGAACGCAGTGCTGGGCAGGGGCACCCAGGGGTTTGGGAATGCAGCACAGGGGCCGGCACAACGTGGGGGTGGGCTGTGTTTACATCGCCAAGTTCCCCACTTCTGCCCTGGCCCAGCATGCCTCCTCCTTACCCTTAGAGGCCCAGCTCCTGCCTACATGCTTGCTGGGCAGGCCCAACTGCACTGGGGAGTGAGCCATGGCGATCAGGATGGCCACCTCCTGGGATGGGACAGCCGGACCACAGTGATTCATGAGGGTGATGAGGCCCGTGGGGCATGTGCAGCCCTTGGGCAGCAGGGGTGGCTGGCCAAGCCGAGACTGGCTTCAGTGGGGCCAGTGGGAACCCATTGAGGTCACCCCAACCCCCACAGGTCCTGGGTGGATGGTGGCTCAGTGGAGAGCGGTTTCTCCATGCATGGTGCCCAGGGGTGGCTGTGAGCTGCTGCAACCCCACCCCACGCTAGAGGGAGGGGGAGAAGGCTCGCAGCCACCAGCACCCTAGGCTGCACCACCTGGGCCTCAGCCTGCCAGGTTGGCAGGGTCCAGAGCAGGTGAGCTGCTCCCTTCCCCAAGTGGTAGAACAGGGAGGAGAGCGCTGGGTGCAGGGAGGGGACGTCAACTGGGATCCTCCTGGTGTGGGGAAGGGGCCCAGCCTGGGCCTGGTGGGGAGCTAAGGAAGTCTGGTTAAGCAGACGCCGGTTCATACCAACTCTTACTCTGCCATCTTCCTCCAGCTCTTCAAGCTAGTCCCCCTGCCCCACCTGTCTGGGGCAACGGGCTCTGGGTGACCTCCCTGAGCTCAGACTGTGGACCCAGAGACCTCAAGGAAGAGTGCAGGGGCTGGTGCAGAAGTACCAGGGCAGAGTTGCTTTGGTGTCTCAGTGAAGTTTGCAACTGACCCAAGGAGGAAACCCCAGAGGGGAAAGGCCAGGAGGCATGAATTGCCAGCACTTTACCACTTGAAAACAGCTCCACTTGGAATGTGAGGCAGTTATATGTTCAGCTGAGAAATGAGGGGGCTGAACTCCACCATCGCTGGGCTCCTGTCAGTCCGAGGCCCAAGCGTCCACCATGACAAGGAAAGAACAGAGTGAGGGGCCCGGAGGAAGGGAGGACAATTGAAGAAAACCATGTCTAGACTTTCCCCAGCCCTCTCCTTCTTTCTGCTGCCTATAAGAGCCCCAGGCCCAGCCACAGTTCTGTCTCCACCTTTTAGTACCTTATTCTCCAACCACAGAGGAAAGAAATAAGGAAGGAGTCTGTGCTGCCTTCAGAAGGTATCTATATACCTGATCGGCCAGTTGCCTTCCACAGAGGGAGGCCAGACTGAGGCTTAGGCCCGCTCCCCACAGGGACATCAGTAGGACATCCTGTGAGGGCTCCCAGACTGTTAGAGGGGGCAGGCTAGGCTGAGGGATGCCCCCCCGAGTACACAAATTTTTGTGCAGCAGGCCACTAGTCCTATCTAATAAAAGAGAAACATGGTAATTAGCCGTACGTCTGCTACCCTTCCCATTGGCTAATCAGGGCAATATGCAAATTAACTGCCAGCCAGGATGGCGGCCTGCAGCCAAGCAGCTTGAAGTGAACGTGAGGCTTGCTTGCTTCAGTGACAGAGGAAACCAACGTTTCCCGCCTGCCTTGCCGGCCTCTGAGCTTGCAGTTTGAAACATTGTTACAAATATAGAAGCTAAACAAAACCCCAGAAACCTGCTTTCAGCCAGCCGGGATCTCAGAGCTGGAGTTGATACAGTGTTTCGATTGTAGAACCCAAACAAAGCAGATACCTGCTTTCAGCAGCAGAGGCCTCAGAGCTGGAGCCAGAGCTAAAGCTGGCCCAGAATAAAAAAAAAAGGAACAGTTGGGAGCTTCAATCACCTGCCAGCCTGAAAACAGCCCTCAGCCCCTCACCCAGACTTGCCAGGCACCCCAGTGGGGACCCCCACCCTGATCCAGGACACCCTTCAGGGCAAACCAGCCGGCCCCCACCCGTGCACCAGGCCTCTATCCTGTATAGTAAAAGGGTAATATGCCTCCCAGCACCGGGATCAGCGGAGCCATGAGGTCTCCAAGCACTGGGATCAGCGTGACAGGCGGCAGTGCCCAAACCCCCTGATCGCCCTGTGGCTCTGTGTGTGACAGGGGGCAGGGCCACAACCTCCTTATCTGCCCTGCTCTGTTCGTGACAGGAGAAGGCGCCCCAACCCCCTGATAAACCCTGCTCTGTGCCTGATAGGGGGGAGCTCCCAAACCCCCTGATCGCCCTGCGGCTCTGTGTGTGACAGGGTGCGGTGCCCCAACCCCCCCACCCCCCCACGGGCCCTACTCTGTGTGACGGGGTAAAGCCATAACCTCCCCATCGGCCCTGCCCTGAGTGTGACAGTGGCGGCGCCCCAACCCCCTAATTGGCCCTGCTCGGTGGGTGATAGAGGGTGGCACCCTAACCCCCTGATCCGCCCTGCTCTGTGTGTGACAGGGGGCGGTGCCCCAACTCCCCTATCGGCCCTACTCTGTGAGTGACAGGGGTGAGCTCCTCAACCCCCTGATGGGCCCTGCTCTGTGCGTGACAGGGGGGAGCTCCCCAACCCCCTGATCGGCCCTGCTCTGTGCGTGACAGGGGGCAGCGCCCCAACCCCCTGATTGGCCCTGCTCTGTGCATGACAGGGGGTGGCGCCGCAACCTCTCCATCGACCCTGCCTTGAGTGTGACAGGGAGCGGTGCCCCAACCCCCCAATTGGCCCTACCCTGAGTGTGACTGAGGGTGGCATCGCAACCTCCCAATCTGCCCTGCTCTGTGCATGACAGGGGGCAGCGCCCCAACTCCCCAATCGGCCCTGCTCTGAGCCCGACCAGGGGCTGCAACTAGGGATTGGGCCTGCCCTTTGCCACCTGGGAGCAGGCCTAAGCCAGCAGGTCATTATCTCGTGAGGGGTCCCAGACTGCGAGAGGGCACAGGCTGGGCTGAGGGGACCCCCCCCCCCCCCGGAGTGCACAAATTTTTGTGCACCGGGCCTCTACTTTTATTATAAACATCAATGAAAGCAAATCCTAAAAATTGCATTTGGATGTAATATTCTTACTTCTCCCTACTTCCTAGAAGTTGCTTGGGATCTACTATTCTGATTTTCCCCCTACTTCCTAACACCAGAAATGCTTCTATCAGAAAAGTCCCTGAAAGAAACTAACAATGGCCTTTGCTAAGATAATCCTTACATTAAAATTTACATGTGTATTAGCAATTAAACTCACAATTAATGCTTATCCCATAGTTAATTCCGTTTCATCTTATCCAGTGGAGTTTCTCTGAGGTGGGTTTAAAATATTTTTATTGGATGCATGCTCTTAAAGGTTCATTGAAACCTGTTAAAATCCAATCTTTTTGAGGTTTTCCTCACAGACAATTTATTTCAAATATATGTATTTTATATCATTAATGTTACCCTTGGGTATGTTTTACTTTTACCGTTAGAATATCTATGTTATACATTTTTATGCTTTTTAGGATATCCTAGTGCTACTAAGAAATTTTCCCCCAGCTTACAAGCAAAAATCTGAAATTATATACTCTGGTTAAATAATTTCCTTTTAAATTCCGTTGACAGGGAAAACCCTACTATCTGCTTCATTTCCTCAAAAAATTAAATATGGAACTCACATTTGACCCAGTAATCCCACTTCTAGGAATATATCCCAAGAAATCAGAAGCACCAATAAGAAAGAATATATGCACTCCTATGTTCATAGCAGCACAACTTACAATAGCTAGATTTTGAAACAGCCTAAGTGCCCATCAGCAAATGAGAGGATTACAAAACTGTGGTACATCTATAGTTTCATTTTGCTCTAAATTTTGAGAGCCCTTTTCCTATCAAAGCATTATAGTTAAGACCAGAGCTTCGATACTGAATTTTTTCTTATTTATCTTTTTCCATTATTTCTTTCTAAACACATTTGACAATGATATATTTTCACTCCTTGTTGTATATATTTACTTCAAAATTTGTAACAGACAAATAAGGGAACAGTTGAAGTATTTCTATAGAGCTGAAGAGCAACATGGGTCTTTTGGGTCAGCCTATTTCAGCTTGAAATACACACTACCACCCATTATAAACATCATTTAGCAATATCAGGTTTAACAAGGTTTAGCAATTTTCAAACATACTTCAACTTTCTCTCTTAAATTTTACCTCCTTGATAATTGTCTTCTCTGTCTTCTTAGCCACTTATACATCAACTCATGTGGTCTTTGCATCATTTAAACTGCTCTAGCCAACATCACCACTAGACTCCCTCTTGTTTCAATAGTTAAACAAACTTCAGACTTGATTTAACTCAAGTTCTCTTCTGCATATAAACCGTCAACTTATGAAAGTCTTTACAGCTTAATTTCTACCATCTTACATTATCCTGAATTTCTTCCCATCATTATTTCTGTTTTTTTTTTCCATTCTCCTTCATAGCTCATGTTTCTTTTCTAATTTGTTGGTGCACCTGAAATATTTTTTTCTAGGCAATATCTCTTTTACTCTGCCCTCTAGGAAGTTCTAATAAATAGGGTGATTTCAAGTAAGCTGATGATCCCTACATTTACATCTGAAGGAAAATGTTAAAGGACTCTGACTTCATCTTATTCTTAGACATCTAGATCAGACTTAGATAGTTTGAATTAACACTTTTCCTTTTTTCTATCTGAGAGTCCTTGAGCAATTTGATTAATTTATTTATCTTGTGTCATTTATTTGTGTGTGTAAACTTCAGAGAAAATAATATGTATATCTTAGGGTTATAAAAATTTTTTAGATAATGTAGATAAAATATGTACAACTGCATCTGGAATTAGGTGACCATTCATTACTGTTCAGTTTGGGCGTTCTTATTTTGTTATCTTATGATTTCCTATTGAGAGGCCTCTAGATGTGCATATTTCAAGATTTTTAAAGTGGCACTCATGACTGTGTTTCCTTCCCTGTCAAGAGTAAGTCTCATTTAAAAACATTATTTATTGTTCTTTTTTTATTCCCATTTTCAGTTGTGGGCATGTCTTGCCATTTCTGTTATCTTTTTAATTTGTTCCTTTTATTTTCACACTCACAACACTACTTTACCCTCGGTGTCTTTATCTCATAGGTGAAATATTGCAGAAACATGTTAACATATGATTAACATATATCTTTGTTTTTCCCATTCAGTATTTTAAAATCAATGCAATCAGAATCATTTTTCTAAAGCCCAGATGTGATTAACTCTCCCCTATGTGTTGTGGACAATATTTGTGAACTGACATTTACCCCATAATATGTATTTCTCTGAAACTCTTGATCTGCCTCTCAGTTAAATATAAGTTAATTAATTTTGGCTTAGGTAAGAGTTGAGGAGAGAAGAAAAAGGAATGAATTAATGGGTTTGAGTTTGAAAAGCATCAAGAATTTAGGTTAATGAAATATTCCAGGCAATAAATATTTTATTCAGTGTAATGAGTGAGAATAAAATTTCTCATCCTTAGAGAATTTATAAATTTTTTTTATCAGCGATAAGAGAGTTGAGAAATAGGTTAGAGGATTTAGTGGTTCTGAATAAAATCTCTATGTTTGGGGACATTTACTGTCTTCCATTAACGTGGAGCCAGAATAGTAGAAAGATAGGAAAATAAGCTACATTTCTGCAATTTCTTCTCCTTGTAAAGATCTAGGAGAAACAGTAATTAAGTTGCTCCTTGAACACAGGCAAAAAAGCCTTAGAAAGTCACATAGTCTTCCTATTCTAAAGACTGGTATAGACTTAGCAAAAGGGTGTTCTCCTGTCTAGTGTGAGATGAAACTAAAGACAAACCTTAGATACTTCACAAATTTTCCTGCACTGCAATTTGCCACAGAAATGCTATCGGTGTCTTATAACTTATACAGAGAACTACTAGATCTTAAGAGTAATATGGGCAAGGGAAACAAAAGATCCAAGGCTGTGATCCATGAATAGATGTTTGAGGACCAGAACAGAGGATGGATACTGACATCTTTACTTCTTATCACATTGAAATGATGTAATTGTTCCAGAACCAAGCTGAACCTGGGTTGAGGGAGGCAGCACAAGTACATGAAGATGATTCACTAGAGTGAGGTGGTGGAGTTTGGTAGGAAGGGAAGACTGATATTATGTTAATAAAAATATTTATTTTTTTAGAGTGAAATGGAGTTTTGTAACTGAAACATTAATTTTAATTATTTCAATCACTCTTTTTTTGCCTTCATTATAAATCTTAAGCTTCTTAGCATATGGAGAGCTTTCTAATATTTCTGCTATCAGGCCATAAAATTTCCCTCATTTCTTGTTTTTTCCTACTAGGGTACTTGCATTGGCTCCCAGCAAGAGACAGTATATCATAGTGATTAAGAGTATGACCTATAGAGTCGGGCTGCTGGTGTCATCTCTCCTGATTCAATTTGCTTCCCTAGACTTATCTACTAGCGGTTTCCATTAATGACGATGCTTAAAATTACCTGTGGAGAGTCTCAGATGCTGGTCCTTTTGTTTTTACAGATCTCTACACTTGTAGTCTCTAACTGCTCAATCCCTAGTTTAAGTTTTGTTTTAGGCATTAATTCCACCAGGAATCTATCTATAACTTTTTAAGAGAGATGTATCTTTTCTTCTTACTATTCACATTGTAGTATATTATTTAATTATTCTCTGATGACTACATTGTCAAACTATATAAACAAATTTTATTTTGACATTGTTTTGTCCCAAGCAGCAAGCTTATCTCCAGGGGCATAGTAAGAGTTCCTTAAAAGTTGTGGAAATGAAGAAAGAATGACTATCATATTTGCCTTATTTTCTTTAAAATGTGTTTTAAAGGTATTTTATTCTCTGGAATATCGGTGAAGTTCTCATTTCCCTTTTCCTCTTCGGGTTCAATTTCCTCCATGATATTTAGTTCATGGAATCCTTGTGATTGTTGATTGCTATAGTCCATGCATAGTGCTTGGCAGATAGTAAGTTAAAAATTTATCTCCTTTCACTTCCTCAGCCTCCCCCCATCACCCCCCCCTTTAACCTGCTGTAATAACGCTAATGTGTGAGGGCACTAATCAGTGACCACCACACTATTGTTTTTTCTGCATCCTTTGTTTGTTGGTTAATCCCCATCATAGAATAATTTTTTCCATCGATTTGTAGAGAGAGTGGAAGTCAGGGAGGGGTGGGAAGTGAGTGAGAGAGACACATGCATTCGTTGCCTCTGGTAGGTGCCCCGTCTCAGGCCTGGGATGAACCTGCAACCCAGATACCACCCCTTCACCAGGAATCAAACCCCAGACCCTTCACTCTAATTGCTGAGCAACAATGACTAGGACAGTTCCTGCATTCTTATAAAGCTTGTGAATTTTGGTGAGGCTTATAACCTGTTCAATGTCCTGTGAAGAAATGCTTAGGCCAGAGTTTAGAAACTGCAATTTTGAATATGAGGCAATAGGTACTTCACATTTCTTTCTCAACCGCTATTAACACTTAATTACATGGACAACTATTTCAGTTTGTAAATAGCTGTAAAGAGTCAATGACTTTGGTTTTCTCTGCATTTCAAAGAGAAAAGAATTTTCCATGAGAATTTAATTAGTTTGGTATATTAATGGTTTCACTTATTTCTAGCATCCCTACCCCACAAGAAAGCTACAGGTGTGTTTTCTTAAGGTCTGGTGAATTGAGGCAAGTTGTTTAAATCAAGACATTACCAAATAACAGCATTAGAGTGCTAGAAACAGAGAATTACCTATGGTGTACAGGCATCTCTGTTTAAAAGGAGCACTACTCTAGACTGAGGGGGAGAAATTATTAGCTGCTAATCAGGTACCTTTTTCGATAGGGTTATGTGGAATTGACTCTTTGAACCTAACTGAGAAAATTCTTAAGCTCTCAATACTTCACTGTGGCATTTTAACTCAGAGCATTGTTCCACATTCCTAAACTCTCCTCCCTTTCCAATCACCAATATTTAACTTTTGTGATCCCAAATTTTTTAAAAATATATTTCATTGATTTTTTACAGAGATGAAGAGAGAGGGATAGAGAGTTAGAAACATCTATGAGAGAGAAACATCAATCAGCTGCTTCCTGCATACCTCCTACTGGGGATGTGCCCGCAACCAAGATACATGCCCTTGACTGGAATCAAACCTGGGACCTTTCAGTCTGCAGGCCAACACTCTATCCACTGAGCCAATCCAGTTAGGGCTGTGATACCAAAATTAAGTGAATGTTCTGGTAGACCACTTTCATTCAGGTGAATTTTCTATTTATTATATTTAAAGGAATATTTGAAAATATAATGAAATCATTGATCTCTAATAACAACATTTCTCATAGTAATGTATATAATGTTGCTATGAGCACGGATGCATTCACTCAGAAGGTATTTATTGAGAATCTTTGATTTGACAGGTAGTGCTACAAATATTAAGGGTAAAGAGTGAGCAGTTACTGAACCCTCTCTAGTGATGCATGTAATAAATATTTCAAATGAACATAATCCCTTCAGATTTATTTTTTATAATAAAAATTAACATTAGAAATAACTATTTCATTTTTCAGAAACACCCAATATTGCCATCTCTGATTTTTAAACAGATTAGTCATATTTTCTCGGACTAAGAAACTAGAACTTTGAATGACGAAAGAAACTGAATTGCCAAACAAGAACATACTTACTCTTATGGAAGGTAATCCTGGCTTCAGTTGACTGTGTAATCCTGGTCGTCCCGAAGGTGAAACTGAAAGTATAAGTGGGGTCAGTTAAGGTGCCCAAATGCTCCACTCATGACGACATACACATTCATGGATAATTGTTTTCTAGTGGAAAGTGCCAAAAGACTTTCACTAAAGATTCTATCTCACTTTAAACCTAAGGAACAATTAATTATATTGGAAAGCCGATATAAAATTCATGCTTTTTAAATGGCTGAGAAATATAAGGTAATTCCTAAAGAAGATTTTGAAAGAGATGATTTCTGATTTCTCCGGGAAAAGATTTTTACACAGTGAAGGAAGATTAGGATGACTTTTATAATCTCAGACTCCTATCGATGTGCAGGGGCCCTCTGTGTGGATAAGTAAAGGGCCCATTGTGACTAAGTTCAAACATGACTAATAATGTTAATATGCACTGAATTTTGGCAAAATACCTAGAGGGACCAGTGGGAATAGTGTCCTTGGAGACAATAAGATGCAACAATTTTAAGAGACACATTCCAAGTGCAGAACAATAATTGTATGATGAAAAGATTTCTGGCTACTCTTCAACCCATAGAAAACAAAGTGTTAAGAAACGACAACAAAATTGCTTTGTCTTCATTTCCTATGAAAAAGAAATTCTTGAAAGTAGTATAGACACAATTTCTAATCTGACAACTGTACATACTTTCCCAGGTAAAAATATATGTTTGTATCATAATTTTCTGTATTGTATTCTTTTTGTGTGTAAGCCATTATCTAATAAAGCTTCCCATATTTCATTATTAAAATTTATGTTAACAGTCTCATTTTTATAAGATCATTGATTTTTTCTGTTTAAATGATCAGAAGAGGAATTTCTGATGTAAAACCCACTTACATATTAGAATTTTGAAGTGTATTGCCACATTTGGCTTCCAATGTATAATACCGCATGATATGCACAGCATGTTTGGGTCTCTGGGTCACTACTGGTATTGTGGGGTCTGAAGGAATCCCACACTTATTCCTTGCTTAAGTTTTGAGTCAACAAAAGAGCAAAAGTAGGCAAGTAAAGGGAGATTAAAATACCAATTTTATTATAGATAGAAATATTTAAAATGTGGCTTGGAACATCCTGATAAGAACCTCCCAAATTAGCCATATCTCTCAGATAGACAGTTCTAGAAACCCAACTCTACCCCACCACTTGGGGCAGACCCTTTTATTTCATGAATTTGAACAGTCTGATCTCTATCTGTAGAAAAAACAATATGAAACAGGAGAGGGAATATTGTAGTTCACAATCCACTTGTTGGGTAAGTCTGTTTTCAACCCCAGGGGAAGGATAGTAGGAGAGTGGCCAGGAGGTTACACAAATAAATTATTAATAACAGTCCTCCAAATTTTAGAAATAGATCAGAAAATGTCTGCCTGTCTTTTTTTTAATTTTATTGATTTTTTACAGAGAGGATTGGAGAGGGATAGAGAGTTAGAAGCATCAATGAGAGAGAAACATTGATCAGCTACCTCCTGCACACCCCCTACTGGGGATGTACCCGCAACCAAGATACATGCCCTTGACCGGAATCGAACTGGGGACCCTTCAGTCCGCAAGCCGATGCTCTATCCACTGAGCCAAACTGGTCAGGGCTGTCTGTCTTTACCATGTCATGATTTGATGGGCCATCCAATAATTATTTAATTATGCAGGAAAATGCACAGGCATTTGAGTTGACTATGTACTTTTACCGAAATTCCAGACACCATGAAGTGAAACTATCTGTAGGTTTGGGTTTGGTAGAAAACATATCCTAAAGATCATACATTTAGGGCACTATTGGATATTAGCCAATTTAATATCAATCAGATACTGAACAGCAGTCTTCTTTTTAAAAAAAATTATCTTTATTATTGAAAGTATTGTAGATGTCCCCCTTTTTTTTCCCCATTGACCCCCTCTACTCCAGCCCTGCCCACTCTCCAGGCCTTCATCGCACTATTGTCTGTGTCCATGGGTTATGCATATATACATTTAAGTTCTTTGGTTTATCACTCCGCCCCTCCCCCCTATTCCCTACCTTCTCTTTGAGAATCATCACTCTGTTCAATACTTCTATGTCTCTGGATCTATATGGTTCATCAGTTTATTGAGTTCATTAGATTCCACACATGAGTGAGATCATGTGACACTTATCTTTCTCTAACTGACTTATTCCACTTAGCATAATACTCCCCAGGTCCCTTCATGCTATCTCAAAGTGTAAGAGATCCTTTGTTTTTTTTTTTTTTTACAGCTGCATAATATCCCATGGTGTAAATGTACACCATTTTTAATCCACTTATCTACTGATGGGCACTTGGGCTCTTTCTAGATCTTAGCTATTGTAAGTTGCACTGCTATGAACATAGGGGTGCATATATTCTTTCATATTGGTGTTTTGGGTTCCTTGGGTTATATTCCTAGAAGTGGTATCACTGGCTCAAATGGCAATTCCAATTTTAATTTTTTGAGGAAACTCCATACTGTTTTCCATAATGGCTACACCAGTCTGCATTCCCACCAGCAGTGTACTAGGTTTGCTTTCCCCATAATATTGTCAGCACTTGTTGTTTGTTGATTTGTTGATGGTAACCATTCTAAGTGTGAGGTGATACCCCATTGTTGTTTTAATTTGCATCTATCTGATGATTAGTGATTGAGCATTTTTTCATATGTTTCTTGGCCATCTGTATGTCCACTTTGGGGAAGTGTCTATTTATGTCCTTTGCCCATTTTTAAATTGGAATATTTGCCTTCTGTTGTTAAGTTGTATGAGTTCCTTATATATTTTGGAAATTAACCCTTTATCAGATATGTCATTGGCAAAAATGTTCTCCCATGGAGTGGGTCCTCTTTTCATTTTGTAGTGGTTTCTATTGCTGTGTGGGAGCTTTTTATTTTGATGTAGTCCCTTTTATTTTTTCCTCCGTTTCCTTTGCTTTGGGGATATATCTGGAAACATACCGCTAGAAGAGACGTCTGAGATCTTGCTGGCTATGGTTTCTTCCAGGATTTTTATGGTTTCATGTGTTCCATTTAAACCTTTTATCCATTTTGATTTTATTCTTGTTATTGTGTAAGTTGGATGTAACTGTCCAATTTATCCAAAACAATCTATTGAAGAGATTTACTCCATTGTATGCTCTTGCCTCCTTTGTCAAATATTAATTGAGCATAATGGCTTGTGTCAACTTCTGGGTTCCTTGCTCTGTTCCATTGATTTATATGCCAGTTCTTATGCCAGTACCAGGCTATTTTGAGTATCAGATCTTTGTGGTATAACATGATATTTAGTATTGAGGTCTCCCTAACTTTGTTCTTCTCTCTCAAGATGGCTGTGGCTATTTGGGGTCTTTTTTGGTTCCATATACATTTTTGGAGTATTCCAGATCTATGAAATATGCCATTGTTAATTTAATGGGAATTGCATTGAATCTATAGATTGCTTTGGGTAGTATGGCCATTTTTAAAATTAATTAATTAGTTAATTAATTAATTTTAATGTTTAAAGTATTGCATATGTTTTCTTTTTTCCCATGGACCCCTCCCTGGCCACTACCACTTACCCAGGACAAACCCCCACTACCCCAGTGTCCGTGTCCATTGGTTATGCTTATATGCATGCATACAAGCCCTTTGGTTGACCTCTTAACACCTGCCCCACTTCTCCCCCTCACCTGTGCCTGCCTTCCTCTGAGGTTTGATGGTCTATTCGATGCTTCTCTGTCTCTGGATCTATTTTTGTTCATCAGTTTATGTTGTTCATTATATTCCACAAATGAGTGACATCATGTGATATTTATCTTTCTCTGACTAGCTTATTTCTCTTAGCACAATGCTCTCCAAGCCCATTCATTCTTTTGCAATGATAAAAGTTCCTTCTTTTTTACAGCAGTGTGGTATTCCATTGTGTAGATGAACCACAGTTTTCTAATCCACTCATCTGCTGATGGGCACTTAGGCTGCTTCCAAATCTTAGCTATTGTGAATTATGCTGCTATGAACATAGGGGTACATATATCCTTTCTAATTGGTGTTTCTGATTTCTTGGGATATATTCCTAGAAGTGGGATCAGTGGGTCAAATGGAAGTTCCATTTTAATTTTTTGAGGAAACTCCATACTGGTTGCAGCAGTTTGCATTCCCACCAGCAGCACATGAAGGTTCCTTTTCTCCACATTCTCATCAGCACTTGTCGTTCGTTGATTTGTTGATGATAGCCATTCTGTGAGATGGTACCTCAATGTCGTTTTGATTTGCATCTCTCGGATGATTAGTGACTTCGAGCATGTATTCATATGTCTCTTGGCTTTCTGTATGTCCACTTTTGAACTGTTGCCTATTTTTTTTAGGTCTGTTGCCTATTTTTTTATTGGATTGTGTATATTCCTTCTGTTAAGTTGTATGAGTTCCCTGTAAATTTTGGAGTCTAAACCCTTATCAGAGATAACATTGACAAATATGTTCTTCCATGCAGTGGGTTTTCTTGTTGTTTTGTTGATGGTTTCTTTTACTGTGCAGAAGCTTTTTACTTTAGTAATCCCATTTGTTTATTTTCTCTTTAGTTTCCATTGCCCTAGGAGCTGTATTGTTAAATATATTGCTATGATATATGTCTGCTATTTTGCTGCTTATGGCTTCTTCTAAGATTTTTATGGTTTTCTATTTTATGTTTAAGTCCTTTATCCATTTTGAGTTTATTTTTGTGTATGGTGTAAGTTGGTGGTCTAGTTTCTTTCTTTCTTTCTTTCTTTTTTTTTTTTGCAAGTATCTGTACAGCTTTCCCAACAACACTTATTGAAGATACTGTCTTGTCTCCATTGTATGCTCTTGCCTCCTTTGTCAAATATTAATTGAGCATAATGGCTTGTGTCGATTTCTGGGTTCTCTTTTCTCTTCCACTGATCTGTATGTTTGTTCTTGTGCCAGTACCAGGCAGTTTTGAGAACAGTGGCTTTGTTTTTTAGCTTGATATCTGGTATTGTGATCCCTTCAACATTGTTCTTCTTTCTCAAGATTGCTACAGCTATTTCGGGTCTTTTTTATTCCACATGAATTTAGGAGAGTTTGTTCTAGGTCTTTGAAATATGCCATTGGTATTTTAATGGGGATTGTATTGAATCTATAGATTGCTTTGGGTAGTATGGGCGTTTGAATGATGTTGATTCTACCAAACCATGAACATGGTATATTTTTCCATTTGTTTATGTCTTCCTCTATCTTTTTTCAGCATCATATAGTTTTCTGAGTACTGGTCTTTTACTTCCTTGGTTAAGTTTATTACTAGGTATCTTATTATTATTATTTTTTTGCAACAGAAAATGGCATTTTTTTTAGCTTCTCTTCTGAGAGATCATAATTGATGTATTAAAATGCCACCAATTTCTGGTAGTTATGTTTTTAACTTGCTACATTGCCAAAGTCCATTTTTAAATTTAGTAGTTTTTGATGGAATCTTTATGGTTTTCTGTGTACAATGGCATGTCATCTGCAATATAGACAGTTTTTCTTCCTTCTTTACAATTTTCTTGCCTTTTCTTTGTTTTTCTTTTTTTTTTAATATATTTTTTATTGATTAAGATATTACATATGTGTCCTTGTCCCCACGTTACCCTCTACCCCCCGCCCCCCCACCCCCGCTCATGCCCTCACCCCCCCGTTGTCCATGTCCATTGATTAGGCCTATATGCTTGCATATAAGTCCTTTGGTTGATCTTTCCCCCTTACCCCCACCCTCCCCTACCTTCCCTCCAAGTCCCGACAGTCCAATCAATGCCTCTCCATCTCTGGATCAGTCCTTGTTCATCAGCTTATGTTGTTCATTATATTCCACAAATGAGTGAGATCCTGTGGTATTTATCCGCTCTCCAGTTCCATCCATGCTGTGGCAAATGGTAAGAGTTCCTTTTTCTTCTTCCTCTTCTTAAAGAATACCTTTCAGCATTTCATATAATGCTGGTTTGGTGGTGATGAACTCCTTTAGCTTTTTCTTATCCGTGAAGCTCTTTATCTGACCTTCTATTCTGAATGATAGCTTTGCTGGATAAAGTAATCTTGGTTGCAGGTTCTTGCTATTCATCACTTTGAATATTTCTTGCCACTCTCTTCTGGCCTGCATGGTTTCTGTTGAGAAATCAGCTGACAATCGTATGGGTACTCCCTTGTAGGTAACTGACTGTCTTTCTCTTGCTGCTTTTAAGATTCTCTCTTTATCTTTTGCTCTTGGCATTTTAATGATGATGTGTCTTGGTGTGGTCCTCTTTGGATTCCTTTTGTTTGGGGTTCTCTGCGCTTCCTGGACTTGTAAGTCCATTTCTTTCACCAGGTAGGGGAAGTTTTCTGTCATTATTTCTTCAAAAAGGTTTTCAATATCTTGCCCTCTCTCTCCTTCTGGTACCCCTATAATTCTGATGTTGGTATGCTTGAAGTTGTCCCAGAGGTTCCTTACACTATCTTCATATTTTTGGAATCTCTTTTCTTTTTTCTTTTTCGGTTGGGTATTTTTTGTTTCTTTGTATTTCAAATCTGACTTGATTCTTGGGATCCTCTTGTCTGCTGCTGGATCTCTGTAAATTATTCTTTATTTCAGTCAGTGTATGCTTAATTTCTAGTTGGTCCTTTTTCATGTCCTCCACGGTCTCACTATACTTATTGAGGGATTCATTAAATTTATCGGCGGTTTCCATAAAATTCTTGAAAAACCTTATAAACGTGGCCTTGAACTCTATATTCAATCGTTTGCTTTCCTCCATTTCTGCCATTTGTGACCTGTTTCTTTGTCTCCGCATTTTGGCAGCTTCCCTGTGTTGATAGAGTGGCCCTGCGTGCCAGGTGTCCTGTAGGGCCCAGTAGCTCAGCCTCCCCAGTTACCTGGGGTGGACACTCTTGGTGCACTCTTGGTGCCTTGGTTGTTGTAGAATCACTGGGAGGAATTGACCTCCAGGCCAATTGGCTGTGAGAGTCAGCTGTGTCTAAAGTGGGAGAACTTCTGTGCTGAAGACACCCTTCTGGGGCAAGACTTGCTTCAGTGGGGCTTTGGTGCTCACTGAGTCTGCTCCCTGGGTGTGTCCCTTATGGATCTGAGGAGTTGCAGTCTGGATGGTCCCCCTCTGACCACTAGGTACAGTGGCTCCTGGATCTAAGGAGGTGCTAATTCAGCCTCTGCCTGAGGCCACACAGCAGGAGCCACGAAAATGCAAGCCGCTGCGGGGCCTTGGGCCTTCTCTTGGAAGTTCCGGGTCTGCCTGGCTCGGCTGCAGTTAGGTACATTCACATGCAAAAGCCTCTGCCGCAGCCTGGGTGGGGCGGGGTCTCAGGGAATCATAGGGCGGATCAGGGAGCTATGGCTGATTCTCCGCCCGGAGTCGCGGGTCTCAGTGACCCGCTAATTGCTGCAAGCACCTCTGAGGGAAAGCCACCTTCAAGTTCGCCCGCTGCCGGACAGACCAGCTTCTCCCCGTATGAGACCTGGGTCCCCAGAGACTTCCCGGAACCGGAGTTCAGAGCAGTCAGGAGCTTGTGATTCAAAAAGACAGCCGCGTCCTCAGGTGCCACCCCCTTTCCTCGCGCGCGTGAGCCACCGTACCTCTGCACTTCACCTCCGCAGCGCCTCTGGCTCTCAGCGTGCTTTTCTTTCCTTCTAGTTGTAGAATTTACATTCAGCCAGCCTTTCTGTTGTTCTGGATGATGTTTGCTCAGTCCTTTGCGGTAATTTTCAATTGTTGTGTGAGGCGACAATTTCCCGGTGTTTACCTATGCCGCCATCTTAGTTTCTCCCTTCTTTGTTTTTCTTATCTAATCTCTGTGGCTAGGACTTCCAGTATGATGTTGAATAATAGTGGTGAAAGTGGACATCCCTGTCTTGTTCCTGTTCTTAGGGGGAATGCTTTTAGTTTTTCCTCATTGAGCATGCTGTTGGCTGTAGGTTTGTCATATATAGCCTTTATCATGTTGTGGTATGATCTCTCTATTCCCATTTTGCTGAGAATTTTTTTAATCTGTAAAGGGTGTTGGATTTTGTCAAATCATTTTCCTGCATCTAATGGTATGATAATGCAGTTTTTGTCTTCCAACCTGTTTATGTGATGTATCATGTTTATTGATTTGTGAATATTGCTCTGACCTGCATCCCTGGAACAAGTTTCACTATGATTTTTTTAATATATTGGTGGATCTGATTGGCCAATATTTTGTTGAACATTTTAGCATCTATGTTCAACAGGGATATTGGCCTATAATTCTCTTTCTTTCTTTTTTAAAATCCTTACCTGAGTTGTTATTGGCCTATTTAGGTTTTCTGATTCTTTCTGTCTCAGTTTGGGAAGATTGTCTTTTCCTGTGGATATGTCCAGGTTGTCAGTTTGGCATATAGTTGTTCATAGTATTTTCTTATGATCCCTTGTATTTCTTTGGTATCAGTTGTTACTTCACTCTTTCTTTCCTTATCTTATTATTTGGGTCTTCTCTCTTTGTTTCTTGGTTAGTATAGCTAATGGTTCATCAATCTTGTTCATCTTTAAAAGGAACCAGCTCTTGGCTTCATTGATCTTTTGTATTTTTTTTTAAATTTATTTTTTCAGTCTTTATTTCCACTCTGATCTTTATTATTTCCTTCCTTCTACTTACTCTGAGCTTTTCTTTTCAACTTAAAATATTTTTATTTGAAAATTAATTTACATTTAAAATTTCCCCCCCAAATACCCCCCCTCCCCATCATGCCTTCACCCCCTTGTTGCCTGTGTCCATTGATTAGGCTTATATACATGCACACAAGTCCTTTGATTGATCTCTCCCCTTACCACCACCCTCCCCTACCTTCCCTCTGAGGTTTGACAGTCTGATTGATGCTTCTCTGTTTCTGGATCTGTTTTTATTCATCAGTTTGTTTGTTTTTTAATATATATTTTATTGATTTTTTACAGAGAGGAAGGGAGAGGAATAGAGAGCTAGAAACATTGATGAGAGAGAAACATCGATCAGCTGCCTCCTGCACACCTCCTGCTGGGGATGTGCCAGCAACCCAGGTACATGCCCCAGACCATAATCGAACCTGGGACCCCTCAGTCCGCAGGCTGATGCTCCATCCACTGAGCCAAACCGGCTAGGGCTGTTCATCAGTTTATGTTGTTCATTATATTCCATAAATGAGTGAGATCATATGATATTTATCTTTCTATGACTGGCTTATTTCACTTAGCACAATGCTCCTAAGTTCCATCCATGCTGTTGCAAATGGTAAGAATTCCTTCTTTTTTACAGCAGTGTGGTATTCCATTGTGTTGATGTACACAGTTTTTTAATCTACTCTTCTGCTAATGGGCACTTAGAGGCTGTTTCCAAATCTTAGCTATGGTGAAATGTGCCACTATGAACATAGGGGTGCATATATATCCTTTCTGATTGGTGTTTCTAGTGTCTAAATTAGTATCATGAAACTAGGAATATAGTTTCTAGTTTCTATATTCCTAGAAGTAAGATCACTGGGTCAAATGGGAGTTCCATTTTTAGTTTTTTAAGGAAACTCCATACTGTCCTCAAAGTGGCTGCACCAGTCTGCATTCCCACCAGCAGTGCACGAGGGTTCCTTTTTCTCCTCATCTTCGCCAGCACTTGTCTTTGGTTGATTTGTTGATGATGACCATTCTGGCAGGTGTGAGATGGTACTGCATTGTTTTGATTTGCATCTCTCAGATAATTAGTGACTTTGAGCATGTTTTCATAAGTCTCTGGGCCTTCTGTACGTCCTCTGAAGCAGGGTGTCCCGCGGGGGTGAGGGCGATGGAGTCCTAATGAAGCATGCATGACTCCGGAGACCAGGATCAGTGACACAGATCTAAGTTTATTGTGTAAGTGCAGCAGTATATATAACATTTTGGACCAATCAGAAGTTTACACAATCCTTAGGGCAACCAATAGTAGGAAAGATCAGGGTACTATGTAGGGGCTCTAGGAGGTTTGCTCAGGTGGGCACTGCTTGGTGTGCCAAGGAAGCTTGTATAGGCGGAGTGTGCTCACGCCATTGCGTCTGCCACTGCACTGAGATAAATCTCCTGAGCTCTTCCAACATCTCCCCCTTCTTTTCTTATTAGCTCCTGCTGGATGTGTATGATCATGGCTTTCTGAGCACTTAGCTTAAGGAACATGTTGTATAAACAGCGAAATAATACTATTCCTATGAAGAATCCTACTATCATGACTCCCCAAATGAGGAGGTTGGCTGGGTTTAACCAGGAGGTTAGATGGCTGAGGGCATCACTTAAGAAACTCAACTCAACGGGTATTTCACTCGGGTATTATTGCATGAGGTGCTAGGTATATCCACCCTTGTCCCGGGGCAGTCCCATTATCTAGAGTCCACTTAAGGAGGTTAGGGCTACTGCTATCAGCCCATACCGTCCCATTCTATGGCAATGAGACCGGTTCCACTCCATCATAGGGTAAGCCTACAGAGCAGTTAGACACTTGGACAGAGGGGAATTGTAGGCTGTCAGCGCTGACAGGCATGAGCAGCCCTGGATGAGGTATGGCTGCCCATACATGTTGTGCTCGCGCCTGAGAGTTCTCTGTTATCATGGCACACATTAATAGGAATAATGTCCCTTCTGACGGATTGCCTTTTGGTGCCATGTGTGCAGCTTGGTCCTGTAGATTTTTGATGTCTCCCCAGGTAATGTTGTGGGCTCATCGATGTCTTGGTCATCTCCGCCGCCGGGGCTGGCTGTCCTCTATGGTCAGGTCCTCCATTTCCTCTACTGGGGGCGATGGTGGTGGTGGTCTACGGCTCATCGCTGGTGGTGCAGGGTTTGATGTTACGGGCAGGTATCCACGCGGGATTTTTCTCACCTTCTGGAAAAACACAAGCAAACCCTCTCCCTTGGGTTAAGAGTGGGTCGGGGCC
Source organism: Myotis myotis (assembly GCF_014108235.1). Taxonomy (NCBI): domain Eukaryota; kingdom Metazoa; phylum Chordata; class Mammalia; order Chiroptera; family Vespertilionidae; genus Myotis; species Myotis myotis. Next base: position 158,988,628 of record NW_023416335.1, read on the forward strand.
CTTCCAAGCCCTGGTTAGTGGATCTCTCCACCGGACCAAGGGGAGAGGTGTTGGTACGTCTCTGAGACCTCCCCAATGTTTGAAAATGGGAGGAAGACCGTCAGGGGAAAAATGAAAATAATTGAGAGTTAATAAGGCCTGTTGTAATAGTTGTTGGGGCGTGCCTGTATTTCCCCCTTCTTTTTCTTTTTGAATCTGGGTTTTTAGTTCTTTGTTCTGTCATTCTACTATGGCTTGTCCCTGTGGGTTGTATGGTATGCCAGTAACGTGCTTGATGTTATGTTTCATGAGGAATTGCTGAAAAGCCTTGCTAGTGTAGCAGGGACCATTATCTGTTTTAATTTCCCAGGGGAAGCCTAATGTTAAAAATGCCCCATTGAGGGTTGCTATTGCGTGGCGAGTCTTTTCACCTGTGTGAGCTTGAGCATACGTGGCCCCAGAGCAAGTGTCAATGATTATATGTACATATTTGAGCCTACCGAAGCTCGGAATATGGGTCACATCTGCTTGCCATAAGGCATTGGGTTGGAGCCCCCAGGGGTTGACTCCTTGTGGCTGGAGGGGTCCTAAAGGCAATAGGGGGCCGCAGGTTTTGCATGCCTGTATGAGATGCTTGCAGCTAGAGAGGGTTAAATGAGGAAATAGCTTGTGCAAGCTAGCTGCCTCTATCTCTGGATTGTTTTTCCTCTTGTCTTCATGGCTGGAGCATTCCTGATAAATCCTCTCTGTTGCAGGAATCCACATCGTCTTGGAGTTGTTTTCTGAAAATATATAAATGTATTCTCGACCAAAGGTTAATAAAGGAAACTTTACTTAGAGTTCTATTTATTTTTGCTTAAATGAATTTCCTTTGGCTTAAGTTGACACCACATAGGTTTTTCATGGGTGTCTTGCTGTTAGCATTATAAATGAAAAATTTTTCTAGATGTAAATTAGTTACAGGATATTTTTCCTTACATGGTATTTTTCTACTATCTCCCCCTTTTTTTATTTAATTATTAGGAGAATTTTTGGAAAATTTATAATGTAGTCTAGATAACTTTAAATTTTAATTTTTTGTATAAAAATATGACTGCTTTAGGTTCATTGCACGTTAAGCAATTTTTCCATGAAATGAAAATTTTTGTTAATACTTCTTGAGCCAATTTTAATTAATCTGAAAACTTGACTACTATTTTACTGTCAAATTTAATACTCTAACAATAATCTTAGTTTACACTGTAAATATTAATGGAAAGGATTATTTTGCATCCTTTGAGAAGGCCCTGAGCATTCCTGGTGTTAGGCTGGATTTAGATATAGGGTAGCCGCTGTTAGCCAAGTCTCTGTTATCTGGGTATCGATTTCAGCTGGACCAAGTCTCTTTCTGTTATCTGGGTCCCGATCTGAGCTGGGTATGGGAATAACTGCCTTGGGATCCCCTCGCCTGCTAGCGGGGCCCCGGCATTGATCACGTATCTTGGGGGACCCAGGTTTCTTCTCCAGAGAGGGTCCAGCTCATGCCATTGGGTGAGGGATAGATTTAAGGTACTAGCCACTATGAGGCTTCAACCTCAGCATGAACAGAGAGCTCAGGCAACAGCTGTGGGCAATTGGATTATAAGAAGAGGGACCCTCTTGGCAAAAAGGGCAAGAGAGGTCAATATAGAATGCTTAAGTGCCTTCCCAGGGGGCCTTCCACACAGTGGAAGGGATTAAATCCTTTCATGTTTTTAAATTATATCGCTTCCAAACATTTTTTTAATATATTTTTTATTGATTAAGATATTACATATGTGTCCTTGTCACCACGTTACCCTCAACCCCCCCCCCCCCCCGCTCATGCCCTCACCCACCCGTTGTCCATGTCCATTGATTAGGCCTATATGCTTGCATATAAGTCCTTTGGTTGATCTTTCCCCCTTACCCCCACCCTCCCCTACCTTCCCTCCAAGTCCCGACAGTCCAATCAATGCCTCTCCATCTCTGGATCAGTCCTTGTTCATCAGCTTATGTTGTTCATTATATTCCACAAATGAGTGAGATCCTGTGGTATTTATCCGCTCTCCAGTTCCATCCATGCTGTGGCAAATGGTAAGAGTTCCTTTTTCTTCTTCCTCTTCTTAAAGAATACCTTTCAGCATTTCATATAATGCTGGTTTGGTGGTGATGAACTCCTTTAGCTTTTTCTTATCCGTGAAGCTCTTTATCTGACCTTCTATTCTGAATGATAGCTTTGCTGGATAAAGTAATCTTGGTTGCAGGTTCTTGCTATTCATCACTTTGAATATTTCTTGCCACTCTCTTCTGGCCTGCATGGTTTCTGTTGAGAAATCAGCTGACAGTCGTATGGGTACTCCCTTGTAGGTAACTGACTGTCTTTCTCTTGCTGCTTTTAAGATTCTCTCTTTATCTTTTGCTCTTGGCATTTTAATGATGATGTGTCTTGGTGTGGTCCTCTTTGGATTCCTTTTGTTTGGGGTTCTCTGCACTTCCTGGACTTGTAAGTCCATTTCTTTCACCAGGTAGGGGAAGTTTTCTGTCATTATTTCTTCAAAAAGGTTTTCAATATCTTGCCCTCTCTCTCCTTCTGGTACCCCTATAATTCTGATGTTGGTACGCTTGAAGTTGTCCCAGAGGTTCCTTACACTATCTTCATATTTTTGGAATCTCTTTTCTTTTTTCTTTTTCGGTTGGGTATTTTTTGTTTCTTTGTATTTCAAATCTGACTTGATTCTTGGGATCCTCTTGTCTGCTGCTGGATCTCTGTAAATTATTCTTTATTTCAGTCAGTGTATGCTTAATTTCTAGTTGGTCCTTTTTCATGTCCTCCACGGTCTCACTATACTTATTGAGGGATTCATTAAATTTATCGGCGGTTTCCATAAAATTCTTGAAAAACCTTATAAACGTGGCCTTGAACTCTATATCCAGTCGTTTGCTTTCCTCCATTTCTGCCATTTGTGACCTGTTTCTTTGTCTCCGCATTTTGGCAGCTTCCCTGTGTTGATAGAATGGCCCTGCGCGCCAGGTGTCCTGTAGGGCCCAGTAGCTCAGCCTCCCCAGTTACCTGGGGTGGACACTCTTGGTGCACTCTTGGTGCCTTGGTTGTTGTAGAATCACTGGGAGGAATTGACCTCCAGGCCAATTGGCTGTGAGAATCAGCTGTGTCTAAAGTGGGAGAACTTCTGGGCTGAAGACACCCTTCTGGGGCAAGACTTGCTTCAGTGGGGCTTTGGTGCTCACTGAGTCTGCTCCCTGGGTGTGTCCCTTATGGATCTGAGGAGTTGCAGTCTGGATGGTCCCCCTCTGACCACTGGATACAGTGGCTCCTGGATCTAAGGAGGTGCTAATTCAGCCTCTGCCTGAGGCCACACAACAGGAGCCAAGAAGAGGCTCAGCTGTGAAGCAATGCAAGCCGCTGCGGGGCCTTGGGCCTTCTCTTGGAAGTTCCGGGTCTGCCTGGCTCGGCTGCAGTTAGGTACATTCACATGCAAAAGCCTCTGCCGCAGCCTGGGTGGGGCGGGGTCTCAGGGAATCAAAGGGCGGATCAAGGAGCTATGGCTGATTCTCCGCCCGGAGTCGCGGGTCTCAGTGACCCGCTAATTGCTGCAAGCACCTCTGAGGGAAAGCCGCCTTCAAGTTCGCCCGCTGCCGGACAGACCAGCTTCTCCCCGTATGAGTCCTGGGTCCCCAGAGACTTCCCAGAACCGGAGTTCAGAGCAGTCGGTAGCTTGTGATTCAAAAAGACAGCCGCGTCCTCAGGTGCCACTCCCTTTCCTCGCGCGCGCGATCCGCCGTACCTCTGCACTTCACCTCCGCAGCGCCTCTGGCTCTCAGCGTGCTTTTCTTTCCTTCTAGTTGTAGAATTTACACTCAGCCAGCCTTTCTGTTGTTCTGGATGATGTTTGCTCAGTCCTTTGCCGTAATTTTCAATTGTTGTGTGAGGCGACAATTTCCCGGTGTTTACCTATGCCGCCATCTTAGTTTCTCCGCTTCCAAACATTTAAAGAATTAGTTTGTAAGCTTGTTTGGAATAAATGTATAATATGCTGTTGTAAAATATTAAAAATTATTAATGAGCTTCTGTTATTTTAAATTATATCTTAAAATTCTACTGCTGTATTTTAAGAAATATTATATAAAATAACTTGTTTTGCCCTTTCTTAGAGGCAAAAACTCAACATATATATTTATTAATTTTTATTTGATAAAGCTTTCCATGTGATTTCAAGCATTTTAAATTTGCTTTATTAAAAAATCCTTTAAGAAGAGAGAATAAGCTTTTGAAAACATTTCAGGGCCCATGAAATATCTCAAAGTCATTCCTTGGTTATAGTAATTTTTATAATTATTAAGAGATATCAATTAAATTAAAACTGACAAGATTTTCTTTTTATACTTTAGGCATTTAGTTACCACAATTATAATTTTTCCCAATTCAATTTAACTAGAACTTTAAACTCTTAGCTGGCAAGTTAAACATTCAGCATTTCTTTAGATTAATAAGAGTAAGTACTTTCTTTCTTATGTAATCTTAAGTATATTGTATTAGTCTAATTTAGTATTGGAAGGGTTAAAGAGAAGAAAACTGGACAGAAATAAGTTTGTTTTGCTAGCAGCTTGTCCTTGAGACCCGCATACCTTAGATAAGCAAAAACCAACAAAGAATTCTCTCTCCATGGCAACGGCCTCTTTTTTTTTTTTCTTTCTTTCTTTCTCTGCATTAACCATTTGGATATTGGGAATATTGTTGCAGATCCGGTGGCATTTGCTGCAGCTGTGGGGTTAACATTCACAGGAAAGAGTCCTCTAGCCCTAAGGACTTCTTTGCTCTATCCCTCCGGCTACACAAGGATTGATATATCCCCGTCCATGGATTATCACCCGTGTCCCCCACGAAAGGGTTACTTGGGGGCCGCTGGGCAGTTAAACTTTTTGTTCGCTCTGAGAGGTGAGCGAGGGAGTGACTCCTGCAGGAAGCCTCCTGGTGAGACTCCCCTGCTTTCACCTCGCTTGAAGTTTTTTCTGTCTCAGTTTCAGCCTTTCTTGAGCTTTGAGAAACTACTTTTGGCTTGTTAAAAACAGCCCAGGAATCTGCGGGGGCAGAGGGCTCTGTGGGGGAATAAGGAGGTAAAGGGTCTTCTGTTCCCCCGCCCACACCGCCGGTGGCAGAGAGCCAGGGGTTAAATGCTATTAGGATATCCCAGAGCTTTTGTAGCTCCTTTTCTGTTACCTTTACTCATCTGCTCTGTAACAACGCATGGAGTGCCCAAGCCTGAGGGACTCGGGCTGAGGGGGGAAGGTTTCCCATAGTTACAGAGGGGCACTCACCCCACCTGAAGCTTCCCAGGGTCCCTGTTCACGGCGCCAGAATGAAGCAGGGGGTCCCGCAGGGGTGAGGCCGACGGAGTCCTAACGAAGCATGCCCGACTCTGGAGACCAGGTTCAGTGACGCAGATCTAAGTTTATTGTGTAAGTGCAGAAACATATATAACATTCTGGACCAATCAGAAGTTTACACTATCCTTAGGTCAGCCAATAGTAGGAAAGATCAGGGTACTATGTAGGGGCTCTAGGAGGTTTGCTCAGGTGGGTGCTGCCACTTCCCGGTGTGCCGAGGAAGCTTGTATAGGCGGAGTGTGCTCACGCCATTGCATCTGCCGCTGCACTGAGATAAAATCTCCTGACTCTTCCCACAGTCCTCTTTCAATAAATGTCTATTGAGGTCCGTTGCCCATTTTTTGATTGGGTTGTTTATCTTCCTTTTGTTAAGTGTATGACTTCCTTGTAAATGTTGGAGATTAAACCCTTATCGGTGATAACATTGGCAAATATATTCTCCCATGTAGTGGGCTTTCTTGTTGTTTTGTTGATGGTTTTTTTTGCTGTGCAAAAGCTTTTAATTTTGATGTAATCCCATTTGTTTATTTTCTCTGTAGTTTCCATTGCTCTAGTAGTGGTAATGGTGAAGAAATTGCTTCAGCATATGCCTGAGATTTTGCTGCCTATGGGTTCCTCTAGTATTTTTATGGTTTCCTGTCATATGTTTAAGTCCTTTACCCATTTTGAGTTTATTTTTGCATATGGTGTAAGTTGGTGGTCTAGTTTCATTTTTTTGCATGTATCTGTCCAATTTTCCCAACATCATTTATTGAAGAGACTGTCTTGACTCCATTGTATGTTCATGCATCTTTTGTCAAATATTAATTGAGCATAGTGGTTTGGGTCGATTTCTGGGTTCTCTGTTACTCTGAGCTTTTCTTGTTCTCTTTCTATTTATTTTCATTGTAGTGTTAGATAGTTTATTAGGTAGCCCTGTGATGCTATGAATTTCCCTTTTGGAACTGCTTTTGCTGTGTCCCATAGATTTTGGGTTGTTTTGTGTTCATTTTTGTTTGTTTCCAGAAAGTTTTTGATTTTTTTTTATTTCATTGGTAACCCATTTATTGTTTAGGAACATACTATTTAGCCTCCATGTGTTTGAATGTTTTTATTCTGGTTAATTTCTAGTTTTATGCCATTGTCGCCTGAGAAGATGCTTGATAATATTTCAATACTCTTGAACTTATAGAGACTTATTTTGTGTCATAACACATGGTCTCTTTTTTGGAATGTCCCATGTGCACTTGAGAAGAATGTATATTCTGCAGCTTTGGAGTTGGAATGTTCTGTAACTGCCAGTTAAATCCATCTGATCTAGTGTGCCATATGAGGTCTGTGTTTCCTTGTTGAGTTTTTGTCTGGAAATTTATCCAGTAGTGTCAGTGAGGTGGTAAAGTCCCCCACTAGGACTGTATTGCTATTGATCTCTACCTTAATGCCTTTTAAGAGTTTTTTTTTGTTTTTTATACATTTAGGTGTTCTGATATTGGGTGCATAAGTGTTTACCACAGTTATATATTCTTGTTTGACTGATCCCTTTAGTATTATGTAATAGCTTTTTTTTGGTCTCTTATCATGGCCTTTGCTTTGAAGTCTATTTTGTCATATATAAGTATTGCTACCCCTGCTTTGTTTTGTTTCCATTGCATGGAAAAAATTTTTCATACCTTACCTCTCATCCTCAGTCAGTTTTTTGTTCTGAGGTGGGTCTCTTGTAGACTCCATAAATGTGGGTCAAGCTTTACTATCTATTCAGTTACCCTATGTGTTTTGAATGGAACATTTAATCCATTTACATTTAAGGTTATTTTTTGCTAGATATTTATTTGTTGTCAGTTTTAGTTTTTTTCCTGTTTCTCTTTTTTTCTCTATACATTTCTTCTTCTTCTTATAGCATTCCCTCTAACATTTCTTACAATGCTGGGTTGTTGATAATAATCTCCTTTAACCTTTTTTTTTGTCTAGGAAACTTTTAATTCCCCATCTATTTTGAATGGTGGCCTAGCTGAATAGAGTAGTGTTGGTTTCAGATCCTTGTTTTTTATTACTTAAATGCTTCATTTCCTTCCCTTCTGGCATGTAGTGTTTCTGTTGAGAAATCATCTGATAGCCTTATGGGAGCTCCCTTGTAGGTCACTGACTATCTATCTCTTGGGGCCCTTAAGATTCTCTCTTTGTTCTTAACACTTGCCATTTTTTAAAAAATATATTTTTTATTGATTTTTTACAGAGAGGAAGGGAGAGAGATAGAGAGTTAGAAACATTGATCAGCTGCCTCCTGCACACCTCCTACTGCAGATGTGCCTGCAACCAAGGTACATGCCTTGACCGGAATCGAACCTGGGACCTTTCAGTCTGCAGGCTGACGCTCTATCCATCGAGCCAAACCCATTAGGGCGACACTTGCCATTTTAATTATGATGTGTCTTGGAGTGGATCTCTTTGGGTTCCTTTTGATTGGTACCCTCTGGCTTCCTGGTATTGTATGGCATTTTCCCTTCACAAGCTTAAGGAAGTTTTTGTCATTATTTCTTCCAACAGGTTCTCTATACCTTGCTCACTTTTATTCTCTCTGACACCCCTATGAGGTGACTGTTGTTTCATTTCATGTTGTTCCAAAGTCCCTTTAAACTGTCCTCGTGTTTTTTAAGCATTTTCTTTTTTCTGCTCTGATTGTTTTTTTTCCTACTTACCTTCTTATTGACTTATTCAATCCTCTACTTCACTGAACCTGCTTTTAATTCCTTCCAGCATATTCTTGTGTCAGATATAGTATTCTTCATTTCTGACTGGTTCTTATTCATAACATCTATATCTTCTTTCATGCTGATGTAGCTTTCACTAAGTTCTTTTAATTCTCACTAAGTTCTCATTAAGTTGGAACTTAATTGCAGCATCTTTGTAACCATTACTCTGAAATCTGTGTCTGATAACTTGCTTCCCCTCCATCTCTCCTAGGGCTTTGGTGATTCCTCTTTTTCTTTAATTTGGGAGTTATTTCTTTGTCTCCCATTTTTGTTGTTTCTTTGTGTTTGTTCCTATGTATTAGATATATTTGCTATGATTCCCAGTCTTGTGGGGTGGGATTTTGTAGTGAATGTCCTGTGGGACCTAGAGGTGTATTTTTCTTGTATTTTTCAGCTGTATGCTCTAGTGATGTCCCTTTTGTGGGTTATTTAGACACTTCTGTCCAGATTTTTGTTGTCCCATTCATGGGAGAAATCTGTTTTCAGGCTGGCTAACTGTGAGGCTTGGTTGCTACCATTTTGTGTGAACTGTTGTATAGGTTTGTCAGTTCCTGTCAAAACTAAACGTAACTGACAGGAAATAAACTGGAACATACAAAATATCCTGAAAACCACAGTGAAATCAACCCAAGAAAAAAGAGAATTAAGAAAGAGAAGAGAGAACACAAATATTAAGGCAAAAAATTAAGAGAGAAAAAGATATTATTGCTAATTGTAAAATAATTAAAATAAAATAAAAAAGCTACTGGGAGGTAAAAGGTGCTGGCAAAAGGTTCTTAAAAGAAAGAAGAAATAGCAAAAATTAAGAGGATAGTGTAGGAATAGGAAAATGTTAAAAAAAGAGAGAGAGACAAGAAGTCTGAGAAAGAAAGAAAAAATTATGCAATGGTATCAAGAAAAGAGAGAAAGGTAAAGCAAAAGAAAGCATGAGAAAGACAAAGGGGAATAAAGAGAAAAAAGGTAAAGAAGGAGGGCAATAAGAGATATAGAAGAAAAATGTAAAGAAATGCAATAAAACAGAGAATATGAAGAAAATGCTGAAAATAGAACAAAAAAAAGCAAAGCAAAACAAAAAAAGAAAAAAATTAAAAAGTCATAAAACAAAACATCAACAACAATAAAGACAAAAAAAAAAAAAAGAAAAGAAAAAGAAAAAAGGAACCAATCAAGTGAAGTTCATCTGGGCAGTTTATGATGTCTGAGGCTCAGTGTTTTGTATGCTAATTTCAGGCCTCCTGGGAGGTACTTTTGCATCAGCCAATTGCAGGAGCTGTCCACATTTGGCTCTCAGTGTCTTTTTATAGCCACTCCAGTCTTTTTATTATTGTTAATGTCTCTCTTTGCTTCTAGTAAGCAAATGTGTTTCTGCTTTCACTAATCTCAGGCCTGTCTGAGGTTCTCTGTGGACTGCCTCTTCTTGTCAGCTATTCCACCTCCCCTCTGTGGTTGCTGGTGTCTTCTGAAGAGAGTCTTTAGGGCAGATGCAGGCTACTGTAGTTTAGAGATTTCAGCACCAGGCACTCAATGAGGGGAAATTAATCTTTGCTTCAAAGCTGACTCCTCAGTCTCTACCATTTCTTTCAATTCTAGTTTCCCCTAAAATGGCCTGATGAGGATTCAGATTGGATACAGCCTATTGCCTTTTCTGTATGAGCAGTTTCAGCTGGCTTGGGCTCAAAACAGATTCTTGTGAGCACATTGCCTGCCACCTGGTCCCAAACAATAGTCCTTGAGATTATTACTCTAGGACTGTCCTCCTCTAAGCTGTTCTCCATTCCCTACTGAACTGTGCCCATCAGAGGTACATGTGGACACATAAAATTAATTATCTCAGGCCTCAAGACTTCCGTGATGTACACAATTTCTGACAGTTATTCAATTATACAAGAATATAAGTGTTACTGTAAAGGGATTTTGCATACATAATAAAGTACTAAATAGTTGACTTTAAGATAAGGAAATTATCCTTGGTGGGACTTTGTTGGAAGTTATCCATTGTCTACACCATCATGAAAGTGCAAACAGGGAACCCAGAAGGCTGATGGACCTTGAGTTTTGGCAAGGGCCAAAAGCTATGCACCGATTGTTCTGTGGAGACAATGGTGGCTCAAGCAATTTCCTGACCTAATAGTCTCAAAGTAAATCTTTACTAATATTTATTTACCTTTAAGATAGTCCATCTGCTACTGGATTGCCTGCCTGACTAAGGGCATGATGTGTATTCTAAAATTGAATAAAAGCTAACAGGGCCTGGGCCCCAGTGAAGCCTTTCCATGAGAGAAGGGTTCTCCGCATGGCCCCCCATGATTTCCAAATTCATATTTCTTGTCTAGTGTATTCATTTGTGCATGGCCTTTCTCCAGATCTTGAACCCTAGCCATGCAGGTTGTGGCTTTCACAGGCCTTATCACTTTAAATTTTAATGGCCTAATATGTAAATTAAGAGACAGAGGTTGTCACAGTGAATTAAAAAACAAAAGCCTTGTGAGAAATGTTAAAGATTTCTTCTGTTCCTTTCTTTCTTTCTTCTCTTTTTATTCCTGTATGTTTTCTATAACAAATCAACTTTATAAATTGACTTGGATAGATAAAAGTAAAGTGACGAAGAAAGATATATCATATTAACAATAATAAAAAAAACTGGAGTGGCTGTATTTATTTCTGCCCTATTGTTATTTTCTTCCATCTGCCTACTTTGGCTTTGGCTTACTTTTCTTTTGCAGGTTTCTTAAACTGAAAGGTGAGGTTCATGATTTGGGATTTTATTTTTTTAATATAGGTTTAGTGCTGCAAATTTCTCTGTAAGCCCTGCTTGAGCTGCATTATGTAAGTTTTGATATGTTGTGTTTCTGCTTTCACTCATCTCAAAGTATTTTCTCATTTCTCATGTGATTTATTCTTTAATCCATTGGCAATTTAGAAGTATGCTGCTTACTTTTCATATAATTGTAAATTTCCCAAATTTGTTTATTTATATTTTTCTTACATTGTGTTTGGAGGGCATAATTTGTGTGATTTAAATAACTTTTAAGATAGTGATTGTTATATGGCCTAGGATATGATCTGTCCTAGAACTTTACATGTGTCTTTGAGAAGAATGTGTATCTTGATATTGTTTGGTGGAATGTTAAATAGATGTCTGTTAGCTCTACTTGGTTTATAGTATTGCTCATATCTTTTATTTACCTGACAATCTTCTGCATCACTGTTCATTATTGAAAGTGAAGCATTGAAATTTCCCACTATTATTTTTGAATTGTCTATTTCATGCTTTATTTTTTTAGATTTTGATTTATGGATTTTGGGGCTCTATTCCTAGTTGAATATATGTGTATATTAATTATGTCTTTTGGATACTTTTTTTTATTATTATAAAATGTCTCTCTTTGCTTCTAGTAACATGTTTTTTGTCATATAATTTTTTTGGTCTGATAATAAGATACCCACTTCAGGTCTCTTTTGGGTGGTATATATATTTTTATACTTTTATTTAAAACCTACTTGAGTTTTGTATCTAAAATTTGTAAAGAGTAGACAGTGTAGAATAGATCATTTAAAAATGCATTCTGTTGTTCTGGCCAGTGTGTCTCAGTGGTTAGAGTGTTGTGCTCCTGCACTAAAAAGTTAAAGGTTTGATTCCTGGTCTAGGTCATGTGCCTGGGTTGCAGGTTTGAGGGTGGGAGGCAACCAATCCATGTGTCTCTTTCACTTTGAGGTTTCTTTCTCTCTCTTTCTTCCTATCTTTCTCACCCCTTACATCCCTTCTACTCTCTCTAGAAATCAATGGAAAAAATATCCTCAGGTGAGGATTAACAAGAACAACAAAAAAGCATTCCTTCAATCTCTGCTTTTTTATTACAGATTTTATTCCATTCATATTTAATATAATTACTGATAAGGTAGGTTGTAAGTCTAACATTTTGCTATTATGTCTCTGTGTGTTTGCTGTCTTTTTTGTTCCTTTATTCATTCATTACTTCTTTTTTTGCATTAAATGAAATATTTTTTCTAGTATCCATTTTAATTCTCTTGTTTCTTAAAGTGTATGTTTTTGAATTATTTCCTTAGCTGTTTTCCTTATACAGCTCTGCTGCCTCCTTTTACCTTGGCACTATTATTGTTATACAAATTATGTCTTTATGTGTTATAAGCTCAGCAACACAGTTTTATTATTACTTTATTAAGCATAGTTGGTAAATAATCTTATATCAGTTATATTAGTTTCAGGTGTATAATATAGTGATTCAACATTTTTATACCTAAATCTGTCACTGTGGAAACTTATTTCTAATTTTTTAATTTTACATATGATTTATAGATTTTAAAAACTTTCTTTGTGTGATTCTACAATCAGGGTTTTAAGTTACATCAGGGAACTTTTTCTGCTCTTTTCATTTTTTAAGCTGATAGCCAAAAATGTTTAAACTTAGCATGTGAATATGTAGTAGGCAGATGGTTTTTAAAAATTTCCCTTTCATTAAATGTACATCAAGATGGTAATTTTAGTGTCATGTTGTTGTGCTAGTTCTAAAGGTTTTTCATCATGTGGCAGTTGAAATCTCATATTCCATCTTTATGTTCATCCATATTTAAATTCATTCAGCTTGATATATTCTGACATATCTTTATTTACTTTTCTGTAATCTATGCCAGTTTACATATGACAGTTTATATATAGTCTTTGGCTGTCTGTTTCCAGTATCCTCTTTATATGTGCCACCTATTTACTATAAGATAAAGTAGCATTGAAAGTAGTTATTAAGTTGTGTTGACAATTTTCCAGGCGTTTGCTTTGGTAGTACTTTTCCATTTTTTAGTCTACCATATTTTTCTCATTCTGGAATTATATTTGTATAAAACCTTGTGCTTTTTATTTCTGCATTACACGTTATTTGTAACTTTTAAGCAAATTTTATTAAAGAATTATATCCATGTGAATGAAATTCTTAGATAGACTTGAAATAGAGAAATTAATTTGTAAGACTACCCCATCAGTATAGTAAAAGAAATTGTAAAATGTTAATAAAACTGAAAGAGAAATTATTAAGACAAAATATGATTAGAATTTTACCCCAAAAGTTGAGGGAATATTCATCTTTTATTTTAGTTAATCAACCACTTTTTTCCTTTTCTTTAAGAAGAATGCAAGCCTTTTGATTGAGTCATTCAAGGCTTTCTTCACTTGCTTGTTTCTTAGGGTATAAATAAATGGGTTTAACATAGGTGAAATGGAAGAAATGAGCAGGGAAACTCCTTTGTTAAGAGCCACCTCTTCCTTTGCTGAAGGTTTGATATAAATGAAGATGCAGCTGCCATAGGTGATAGAAACCACAATCATGTGGGAAGAACAGGTAGAAAAGGCCTTTGTCTTCTGTTGAGTGGAAGACAGTCTTAGAATTGTCATGATGATATAAATGTAGGACAGAGCAACACATGCAAGGGTCATGATAAAAGTCAACACAGCACAGACTAAAATCATTCGCTCTATGAACCAGGTGTCTGAGCATGATATCTTTAGCAGAGGAGTGGCATCACAGAAAAAGTGGTCAATGACGTTAGAGTCACAGAATTCCAGATTGAGGCCCAGGCTAAGTGGCGGGATTATGATTAACAAACCAGCCATCCAACAGCTGATGATAAGTCTGTTGCAGACTCTGTTATTCATGATGGTCACATAATGCAAGGGTTTGCAGATGGCCACATAGCGGTCAAAGGACATAGTGGCTAGAAGAAAAAATTCTGTTATCCCAAAGAGATAAGTAAAGAATATTTGAACAGCACAAGCTTCATAGGTAATGATTCTGTCACCAGTTGATAGGTTGTACAAAAATCTGGGAATACAAGCAGTTGTGAATGAGATTTCGAGGAAAGAGAAATTTTGTAGAAAAAGGTACATGGCGGTTCTGAGATGGCAATCTATGACAGTGAGGGCGATGATGGTCAGGTTCCCAGCTACACTCAACATGTAGGTAAAAAAAAGAAAGATGAAAATCAGAACTTTCAGCTGTGGGTCATCAGTCAGTCCCAGCAGGAGGAATGTTGTTATTGTGTGGTTTCTCATCATGGATTCCTGCTTTCTGCCCAGTCTGCATGGAAAATTCAAAGACACTTAAATAGAGTGTAATGAAACCAAAATGAGCTTTCAATACTGGTTGTAAGTGCCAAGCAAACTGACTTGACTATGTTGAAGTGATCATCTTGTCTATGTGTAATATTTTTATTGTGGATATGAGCAGTAACTATATTTTCATTTTCACCTTATCTTCAATCTAATAGTTTCATCTTTGTTACCAATAGCTTTAGCTTAGTATACTACCCATGAGTAATGGAAGCTAGTGCTCAAATACTTTGCAATGTTGAGAACTTTTCCAAGGTTATATTTTAAAATCTTTCATCAATTAATTACAAAGAAATTTATTCATCTTCAATCTGCAGTAAGTGTCTCCAGGGCTTGGAAACCCCTATGTCAATGAACAATTAAGAGCTTCCACTGCAGACCTGATTATTTTATGTGATTTTACTTTTACGGTCTTTATTTAAAATACACTCTTCCTACTAACGTGGGACCAGGATCAACTTTCACAAAAAATTTACAGTGTCCTCAGTTAAACCTCAAGGTTTATAGACACTATCAGAGAGAAGGAAATTGTTTTGGTTTTAATCTTCGCTTGAGGGCTGAAAGCTTCCCCTAAATTAAGGGCTACTCCCAGTAAAACCACAGTAGATGAATTTGGTAGGCTGCTAGGAACACTGCTACAGCTATTTTCCTTCCTCTTCTCCTAAAGTCATGGGCATATAGGCACAGTATCACTGTGATACTGAACTCAGGTTTTCACATTTCAGTCAGGTTTCAGTGTTCTAAAACACACATGGTTTCTTTTTCAATCAGTGCAGTTTATCCATGAAACTCAGTTTATCCTAGAAGCTACAAATCAGGAATTGAAAAAGTAATTGACCCTCGAATGTGATTAATCCACTTCTGTTTATTTAACATACATTTGAATCAGCATTTGTAATGGAGGGAGCGGTGTCAAATAAGAAGATAAATCATGACTATTATTACTATATTTTACATGGGAGTATGATCATATTACCTGTGAGTGAGTGAATGTGTATGTCTATGTTCTTTGTTGTTGTTATGATTGAGCAGATAGGAGGATTTTATTGTCTTGATATGTCTCAAACTATCCTAAATTAACTTTTGTATAAATATCAACCTGCCATAATTTTTATCTATTCTAGTAAAATAAAATTTAAAGAACCTATCTAATAAAAGAGAAACATGGTAATTGGCGTACGACCGCTACCCTTCCCATTGGCTAATCAGGGCAATATGCAAATTAACTGTCAGCCAAGATGGCGGCCAGCAGCCAGGCAGCTTGAAACTAACATGAGGCTTGCTTGCTTCAGTGACGGAAGACTCCAACATTCCCCGCCTGCCGCTGCAGGCCTCTGAGCTGCAAGCAACTATGTAACAAACACAGAAGCTAAACAAAACCCCAGAAACCTGCCCGGCTTCAGCCAGCAGGATCGCAACATTGTAAGCAAAGGCCAGAAACCTACTTTCAGCAGCGGAGGCCTAAGAGCTGGAGCCAAGCCTCAAAGCTAAAGCTGGCCCAGAATAAAAAAAAAAGAAAGAAAAAAAGGAGCGGTTGGAAGGTTCAGTAACCCACAGCCTGAAAACAGCCCTCAGCTCCTCACCCAGACTGGCCAGGCACCCCAGTGGGGACCCCCACCCTGAAGGGTGTGTGACCAGCTGCAAACAGCCATCATCCCCTCACCCAGGCTGGCCAGGCACCCCAGTGGGGACCCCCACCCTGAAGGGGGTGTGACCAGCTGCAAACAGCCATCATCCCCTCACCCAGGCTGGCCAGGCACCCCAGTGGGGACCCCCACCCTGAAGGGGGTGTGACCAGCTGCAAACAGCCATCATCCCCTCACCCAGGCTGGCCAGGCACCCCAGTGGGGACCCCCACCCTGACCCAGGACACCCTTCAGGGCAAACCAGCTGGCACCCACCCATGCATCCGGCCTCTACCCTATATAGTAAAAGGGTAATATGCCTCCCAGCACCGGGATCAGTGGAGCCGCGAGGCCTCCCGGCACCAGGACAGCGTGACAGGGGGCAGCGCCCAAACCCCCTGATCGCCCTGAGGCTCTGTGTGTGACAGGGTGTGGCGTCCCAACCCCCTGATTGGCCCTGCTCTGTGTGTGACAGGGTGCGGCGCCCCAACCCCCCACCCCCCCACGGGCCCTGCTCTGTGTGTGACGGGGTAGAGCCATAACCTCCCCATCGGCCCTGCCCTGAGTGTGAGAGTGGCGGCACCCCAACCCCCTGATCGGCCCTGCTCTGTGGGTGATAGAGGGCGGCGCCCCAACCCCCTGATGGGCCCTGCTCTGTGAGTGACAGGGGGAAATGCCCCAACCCCCTGATTGGCCCTGCTCTGTGCATGACAGGGGGTGGCGCCGCAACCTCCCCATGGATCCTGCCTTGAGTGTGACAGGGGATGGTGCCCCAACCCCACAATCGGCCCTACCCTGAGCGTGACTGAGGGTGGAATCACAGCCTCCGGATCGCCCTGCTCTGTGTATGACAGGGGGCGGCGTCCCAACTCCCCAATCGGCCCTGCTCTGTGCCCGACCAGGGGCTGCACCTAGGGATTGGGCCTGCCCTCTGCCACCCGGGAGCAGGCCTAAGCCAGCAGGTCGTTATCTCCTGAGGGGTCCCAGACTGCGAGAGGGCACAGGCCGGGCTAAGGGGCCCCCTTCCCCACCGAGTGCACAAATTTTTGTGCACCAGGCCTCTAGTGATATAATAAATAACATTTGGTCCCATTACAAAATATCAAAATTACAAACAGCTTTTGATTGATAAAGACAGATACAATGCATTTTTACACAGAAATTTATGACATTTTACAAAGGGAGTACTAAAGAAAAATTCATTGTACTTACTTTTTTTTCAGTCAATCATAACTTCAGGTTGTTGTTTAGCAACATCAGTTCATAAGACTAAAATTTATTTTTGCATATCTGTTCTCTATTGTTCATTATTTCACTGTATGTTTATGTGTGGTTTGGAAATGCATAGATCTTTCTGATAGTAACAAAAATTATGAAAAATTTTATCACAAAGGATTCTATTCACTATAAAACTAAAGAGTATTTCCTCATGCTGCCTATACCTGGAAATATAAAGCTGTTCTAAGAGTTGAGAATTAGCAATAACTCTCTCTGGTTTTAAAGATCATGATATTCTGATTTCCCTGAGCAAAGGTTTGCACATTAATAAGGTTGGTGTTTATTTAGCATTAAATCCTTTGTGTCATAACCTTGGCAAAAAGCCAAATGCATGCAGCTCTGAGGAGAAGAATATTCTCAGAGGAAAGAAGATGAAACAGCTTAGAGATTAGAAAATAGGCAACAAGAATGAGATAATGCACTATTCTACATAATTATGATTTAAGTTTATATCATCGAAATCACGTTGAAGATCAAGAACCCCTGATTTTTTCTTGTATTTACCTATTACTTCATTAATAAAATTATTTCCAAAATTAATCAGGTAATATATATATGATGTAATGCAGTAATAATGTTACCACTTTGGTAAATATCCTTTCAGATTATAAATCAACAAACTTGTTTAAATGTTATATGCATCAATTAAAAATAGGTGAATCATAACAGCTGGTATAATTGGCTGAATAATTTGTAAAGATGACTATAAATCAAAAACGTATTGGAATAAAGATCATTTGTGGGTCCCAACAGGATGAATGTTGTTATTGTGTGGTTTCTCATTATGTATCCCTCTTTCCTTCCCCATTTGCATGAAAAATTCAGACACTTGAATGAGCTTTCGACACTGGCTACAAATGCCAAGCAAATTGACATGACTATCTTTTTTTTTTTTTAAATATATTTTATTGATTTTTTTTTACAGAGAAGAAGGGAGAGGGATATAGAGTTAGAAACATCAATGAGAGAGAAACATCAATCAGCTGCCTCCTGCACACCCCCTACTGGGGATGTGCCCGCAACCAAGGTCCATGCCCTTGACCAGAATTGAACCTGGGACTCTTCAGTCTACAGGCTGACGCTCTATCCACTGAGCCAAACCCGCTAGGGCGACATGACTATCTTGAAGTGATAATGTTGTCAATGTGACATAGAGACTAAACATACAATACAAAAGATCAATGAAATCAAGAGCTGGTCCTTTGAAAAGATAAACAAGGTTGATGAACCTTTAGCCAGACTCATTAAGAAACAAAGAGAGAGGACCCAAATAAATAAAATCTGAAATGAAAGAGGCAAAGTAACAATTGACTTCACAGAAATACAAAGGATTGTAAGAAAATACTATAAAAAATATATGCCAACAAATTGGGCAACCTGGGTGAAATTCCTTCAAACATATAATATTCCAAAATTCAATTCAGAAAACCTGAATAGACCAGTAACAACTACTAAAATTGAAGCAGTAATAATAAAAAAAAAGCCAGTGAAAGCCTGGACTGCCAGGCTTTAACAGGCAAGTTTTACCAAACATTCAAAGAAGAATTAAAATCTATCCACCTCAGACTATTCCAAATAATTCAAGAGGAAGGAACACTTCCAAGGTCAGCATTATCCTAATTCCAAAACTAGATAAAGACACTACATAGAAAGAAAATTATAGGCGAATATCCTTGATGCACATAGATGCTAAAATCTTCAACACAATATTGGAGACTAAATCCAGGAATATGTTAAAAAACATACCTATACTAATTAAAGTTTGATGCACTGAAACAGACAAGGTAAAATACTGAAAATATAACTGGATTTAAAACTTGTAGGCCAATGTTAACTGATCTAATGCATGTGTAATTGGAGTTGAGAACAAAGAAAGACTGCAGGGCCTGAGGTGGGGGGTCATAAAAATATTCAAAGAAATAAAAAGTGCATGAAATGATACAAATTTGATGATAATAAAAGTTTGATAATCATTAAGAAGAATAAACACAAAAGAAATCACACTAAGGAACATAACAATAAAATTCCCAAGAACAAATGATAAAAACTCAAAAAGCAACTACTGGGACAAACATAAGAATGATCACAGATTCCTCATCAGAATAAATCATCTTTAAAGATGAGATTCCCTGAAAGGGAAACATGCTCTAAGTTAATCCAGTTCTGAGTTAGATGGGAGAATACTCTGGCACAGGATTATCCAATTTAGGGAATAGTAATAATAATATCTAACGTCCAACCACTGTCACCAACTGCTAACACTGATAATATACTTCATTGATTTAGGGATCACTTCCTTTGAAAAATTCTCTTGAGTCACTTGTGTGGGTTAAGTGCCTCTCTTTTGTGCCATCTTGAAGGACTGGTTATTATTATCTTAGCATTCAGCAGTATGAAGTACTTTGTTGAGATTTGGGACTATGATTTATTCAAATTCTATCATACTATTAGCAGAATTCCAGACTTACAATCAAATTCTCAAAAAAAATTTTACCCTATAATATGTGATTTGATTGTTTAACCTACTGACTTCAAATACACTTCTAGGTTTCTCCCTCAATGCAATTGGCACTCCCTTTTAAAATATCTTTAACAAAAGTTGTCCATGTCCTTGACTGCACATGGCAGCTATTGATATAGTTTTGCTTTGGTGGAGGAGTTATCACTAAACCTTTAGCAACTATATTGATGCTGAGAGCTCCTTCTGATGACCAAAGAGATAGCTCCCTTCCTCTTTCTAATTTTATAGTTTTCTCTTTTTGAAGATGCCACATACCTTCTCAAAACACCTCATTGAGATATTAAAGCAGAAGCCAAGGATTTGCAATCCTGTTTTCATTACTAGCTGTTTCCTATTTGAGGCTAACATATAACTTATCATGCACCCTTGAATACTCAAATGTTTTGTCTCTGCAGTTGGTATCTCAAGGGTTGTAATTTTCCTAAATTTTTTATGGAAAATCATCTAGTGGAGGCTCTATAAATAGTTTCACTTAGTTTCATTTATCCTACTAAAGTAAAGGCGCCAATCAGCCCACCTTGGTGTTCAGCTTCCACTGTTCAAACTCTACTGTTTAAAACACCATGTTACGGAAATGGAACTAAGTTAATTCCCTAGAGACAGTATTTTAAAACCACAGGGAAACCAACCACAGTAGCTCATACTGAGTTATAGAAATGAAATTTATCTGAAGCCTGGTAACCTCTTCTCAGTTCATCTCTTCTTAACTCACTTTCTTCTATGTGCACACTGTTTGCAGAACAGTGATATTGTTGCACAGATATTTTATGTTTGAGTCATTTCTATTCTACATATGTATGTGAGTTATCTTGCCTAGATATACAGAGCACAATTTTGACAAACTAATTGATAGTGAAGTGTAAGGGTTTGATGTCTATCTTGCAGGGATGATTTCTGTTAAATTTACAAGTTAGTAGGGGACAAAACTATTGGAACATTAACAAATATGTCATTTTATTGAGGAAAGTGTATTTCTATGTGTACACACACACACACACACACACACATATATACACACATATCTATAATATATGTATTTCTCTCTCTCTCTCTCTCTCTCTCTCTCTCTCTCTCTCTCTCTCTATATATATATATATATATATATATATATATATATTTCAGGTATGAATAACATGTTGACAAGACTGTTTCTGGTTACATTGAGATATCTTTAATTTAACAAATGCATAATCAGGCATCTATTAATTTTAATATATATTTCATACTTAAAAATTACTTGCCTTGCCCTGGCCAGCATGGCTCAATAGTTAGAGGATCCATCTGGGCACTTTATGGTGGTGGGTTTGCTTCGTGGTCAAGGGCACATAATTGGTTTAAAGGTTCATTCCCTGACCCCGGTGGGGGCACATGTGGAAGGCAACCAGTTGATGTGTCCCTCACACATTGATGTCTCTCTCTCTCCCTCCCCTTCTCTCCTTCCCTTCCTTCTATTTTCTCTGATAAACAGTGGGAACAAACAACAACAAAAGTCCTCAGGTGAGGATTAAAAAAAAAAGAAAAATAATAAAAAATTACTTGACTTGATTTACTAAGGAATTTTTTAACAAAATATCACATCACCTTAGTTTTCAAAAGCAAACATCATTGTATGTAGATGATAAATGGGAAAGAGAAAATACTTACTCTCCTGAAAATCATAACCTCAGACGGTCGCTTAATCCCCAAATTCCTCAGAGTGACAAAAGCTGACCAGACATGTGTCAGCGGAGATAGGTAGTTGCACTGCCAATCACTTATTTTTCTGAACCCTTACTCACACTCAAAGGCAGGATTTCTCAGAGTGTTCCAGCTTTAAAATATTTTGGAGATTTTTATCAACATAATTTTGATCTTGCTTTAAATGAAAACAATATTTTCTTGTACTCCCTTTAAGTAAAATGCTAAACAAATAAGCAAACAAACAATCTAATTACAAAATGGGCAGAGGACCTGACAGACATTTCTTCTAAGAAGACATACAGACTGGGAGACTAGAGGATGGGAGAGGCCAAATGGTGGCGGAATAGACAGGCGTGTCCTGAGCCTTGTCCTGAAGCAGATAGAATGAGCAACGGAAACAAATAACATCCACCCCAAATTGGTGAAGGAGACTCAGCTGGTGAGACAATTTGCAGTCGGGAAGGGCAGAGGACCCCTGGAGAAAGGTAAAATCAAGGATCTGGGAAGGAGTGATCTGCCAGATCTCTGTGCCCAGAGGGTCAGGGGGAAACCGCACAGCAGTGGGCCACGTCCCTTGGGACAAGCACAGTGTCTGACTGTGGAAAGGAGTCTACAGGCCTGCTGTTGGCAGGGGAATCTAGATCTGGGTCCACAGTCAAGAAAGACTGAGCCCAGAGGGGGCAGCCTGAAGGGCTGACCAGACCACGCATTGCCAGCAGAAGAGCTTGCAGAAGTGCAGTCTTTCCCCTCTCTGTGGCCTGTGTTTTTCTTCACTGAACCAAGTTCATGGGACTTTTCAGATAGGGACAATCACCCGTGGCTGAGGTGGAGGAGAAGGTGCAGACTTGTGGAGTCTGGGGAGAGGCTGGGGAGAGGAGAGGGTCCAGGAGAAGTGGCAGTGAGTCTGGCGCTGAGTCATACCTGAGCCCGGGACCTGGGCAGCCATTTTCTCCTAAAGAGATAGCTCCTCCCTCCAGTCTCCAGGCAACCAATACAGCTACATCCAGAATACACCCTGATGGTACAAAGGATTAAAAATTAAAAAAAATTAAAAAGAAATCTGAATAGTGCCTGAGAGTCCACAGGGACTGGCCTAAAAAGAGGCTTTCAGTCCCAGCAACAGGAAACTGAGAAACTGCAGACAATACAGTAGACTGGGATCTTAAGCCAGCCAAAGGAATTACACTTCACTTTTCCATTTTTATTTCATTTTATTATTATTTTGTTATCTCTTTTTTCCTTTTTATTTTACTTTTTTTGTTTGTTGCTTTATTTTCTAGTTCTTTTTGCATTATTTTTCCATCATTCTATTTTATTTGCTATTTTTATACCATTTTTAAAATCAATTTTTTGTAAATTTATTATTATTTTCTTTCCATTCTCTTTCTTCTTATCCACTCATCCCCTTTCTACTTCCTCTATGCTGAACTGAGGTCCTCACCATATTCATCCAATTCTTAACCTTATTTTCTGTATATATGCTCAGCCTCTACAGACTCTGCCCCCACCCTGTTTGGTATTTGAATTTTTTGGTTTATCTGTTTGTTCTGTGGTGTTCTCTCTCTCTCTCTCTCTCTCTCTCTCTCTCTCTCTCTCTCTCTCTCTATATATATATATATATATATATATATATATATATATTTTCTCCTTTTTCTTTTCTCCCTTATCTTTACCCTTATCTTTATTTCTCTCTTCGATATCATTTGTGCTTTCTTTTCTCTACCCTAATTCTCTTTTCTCGGGTGGTCACTTATATTGGGGTTATTAGTGTCATGAGTATATTTGTATTTTTGTGTTTTGTTCCCTTTGTGTTGTGTCTTGTCGAGGTTAATTTTATCCTGTCCAGCCAATGTGCTAGAGCGAGACACATAACCAGACACCTGGAGAGGAAACTCCATCTACAAATGGGTCAATAACACCCCAGACCCAACAACAGAGGCAGGAAGAAGGCGGCAGTGAGGGAGAGAGCATGAGTGAGTGAGGGAGCAAACGAGGAGTGTGTGGTCATGTGGTGTGTGTGTGCAGACCTCACCCTGTAACTGTCCGAGGATCAGCAGCTGTGTGAGCAACCTGCCCCCATCCGAGGAGCAGCAGCCGCATGAGCAGCCCACACCCATTAGAGGAGCAGCAGACCGCCCACGTCCAAGGAGTGGCAACCTGGCACAGCACGCACTGGTCCAAGGACCAGCAGCCACACGCAGCCCGCACCTGTCTGAAGAGCAGCAGACGGGTGAGCAGCCCGCCCCTGTCTGAGGAGCACAGCTGCATGTGCAGCTCACTCCTGTCTGAGGAGCAGCAAAGTGCAAGCAGCCCGCCTCCATCCAAGGAGCAGCAGTTGCACGAGCAGCCTGCCCCTGTACTAGGAGCAGCCCTGTGAGCAACCTGCCACTGTCCAAGAAGCAGCAGACTCACAAGCAGCCTCACAAGCAGCCACCCTGTCTGAGGAGTAGCAGCTGCACGCGGTCAGCCCCCATCCAAAGAGCAGTAGCCACATGAGAATCTGCCCCTGTCCAAGGAGCAGCAGCTGCAAGCAGCCTGCCCCCATATGATGAGCAAAAGCTATGTGAGCAGGATCCCCCCACCAGCCAGAGGAGCCACCATGGCTGTGAACTGCACCCACCAGAGGAGCTGCTGCCAACTGAGGAGTAGCCGCTGCCGTGACTGCCCAAGAAGCCACTGCCACCCAAAGAGCAGCCCCTGCAAGACTGGACATCTAGATCCATCAATGAGATAAAAATGGGTAGACAGGAGAGAGGAAGATGGCTGCCAACGGGAAGGTAGACTGCAAGAGAGTGTGAGAGGGAGAGAACAAAAGGTGAGCATGTGGATGTACGGGAAGTGTATATTTGTGGGTGAGGGACAGCTATACTCCAAAGGACTGTTGGGGACTGCCAGACCGGGTTCCCCTGACTGGGCAGCCTCTACTGGTGCTGAAATCTCTCCCGGAGCAACCAGCTCTGCCGTGGAGACAGCGCCATCTTGAAGGGGAGAGTGGCTGTTATCAGAAACCTATATAGCCTGGGTCTCTACAATCACAACACCCAGCAACCAGCTGCAAACCCAGGAACACTGGATCTCTAGCAGCATGAATACGTGGACATGGATGAGCTTTGCACCTTCTCACGAAAAAGTCAGATTTTGCCTAGGAAAAGGTGAGGTCTGCGATCCAGGAAGGAGAGAGAAATGCGCGAACGGGATCTAGAGGTTTGGGAAAGTCTGTGCCCCACAAAACCTGCAGCTGTTGGGGCTAGCATGACCCACGAATGTGGAAGGGGATCCACAGGGCTGCTGGCAGAAGAGAACTCTGAAAATCAACCCATAGTGGGACTGGGCACAAAAAGGCACCCTGAAATTTTACCAGTAAACCCGCTGCTTAGTGGCAGGGGATAAGAGCAAGCATTGCCAGAGGATAAAAGTCACGAGTTTGCGCACTTACTCTGGCTTTTTTTTTTCTCTCTCTTTAAATCCTTGCTTTTGATTACTAAACCCAGTACATAGGATCACCCAATTGGGGACACTCTAAGAGACTGCAGGAGAAAGTTGTTTCTGTGGAACCTGGGGATCAGAGTGGGGAGAACCAGCTCTGGGACAGTTCATTCTCCCAAACCAGTATTAAATGTGACAGGGAAAACAAAAGCTAAATACTGGCTAGAGAGGACGTATAGCCCCGGAGGTCAATCCAGAAACACTGCTGCCAGGGGTTGAATCACAAATTGACCCTTGTGTAAACACAAATAAAGGAATCTAAGAAACAAAGAAATATGGCCTGCTTGAAAATCAGGACTGTGGCTTACAATACAGAGGAGCAGTGGAACACAGGGAACCTCAATACTGTCCTGACTACCTACAGGAAACAGGCGTGACAAACAGAACAGTAGAGGAAGTGAATGACTTTCACTATGTGCATTTTTATTTTTCATCTTTTACTTAAGAGATTATTTTTTTCTTTTTTCCTCACTTGGTTTTACCTTTTTAATTATATTTTTATTTTTAATCAGTATTATTACTGCTACTATTTTACCCTTTTTTTAAAAAAAGTATTTTATTTTCTCTTTATTTTATTTTGGAATTAGTGTTCTACATTCTATTTTCATTTTTCCTTTAGCATCATTTTACTCTATCTCAGCTTTCCTTTATGCCAACACTCTCTTCCTCACTTTTCTCATTTTGTTGTTCTGTTTCTCTTACCCTATTCCTGCTTTAGATTTTACCTATTCCTTCTTTTTACCCTGTTAAAAAAATCATCCTACTTATATATCTAATTTCCAATTCCCTGCTCTACATCCATACACACCTCTCTCTTCTCTTCCTTCACTATCCAAACTTTTTTCTTTTTTTCCTCTTCCATTTTTTTGCTGTTGTTATTCTGTTCTTATTCTGTTTTTTTTTGTTATAGGTTTTTGTGTTTTATTTTGTTTTGTTTTGCTTGCTTTTTCTCTGTCCTATTGCTGTTTGCTTGATTGTTGATTAGATAGGTTTTTTTGTGCTTGTTTGTGAGATTGTTTCTCCTTTTTGTTTTTGTTTCTGTTTATTTTTTGTTTCTGTTTTTCCCCTCCTTGCTTGTTATTAGTTGTTGTTTGTAGTTTGCATTCATCTCTGGGTGTTTGTTGTTTGCATTTTTGGGGATTAGTGGTTGTTATATTGGAGTATTATCCCCATATAAATAGTTTACCCCCCTTTTTAAAAATATCTTTCTTTAATCTCTTACTTTTTTTCCTTTTCACAATATTATTTTTGCACTCCTTTTTTTATATCCCCTAATTCTCTATTCTCTGGTGGTCACCTTTATTTGGGGTTATTAGTATCGTGAGTACATTTGTGTTCAGTGCCTTGTATGTTGTGCCTTGTTGTGTTGTATTTTGTGCCTTTAAAAAATGCAGGAGAGAGAGAGTTAAAAAACCAGAAACCTGGAGAAGAGAGATCATTGGGGAGACAAAGAAACAGCCCGCATATGAAAGAAAAACAGGCATCACCAGAAAAGGCAGTAAATGAAATGGAGGCAAGTAATATGTCAGAGAAAGAATTCAGAGAAATGGTCATAAGGTCGCTGAAAAGAATGGAAGACAAATTCAACAATATGTCTAATAATCAAGGGGAAATGAGGAAGAAGAAGTGAAATAATAACCAAGAAGAAATGAAAAATGGCATTGCTGCTATAAGGGACTCAATAGAAAGTAAGAACAGTAGAGTAGAAGAAGCAGAGGACCGCATCAGTGAGCTAGAAGACAAAGTAGGAAAAAATACCTAAGCAGAGCAGCATTTAGAAAAAAAAACAAAACTAAAAAATAGGAGGAGAGCCTAAGGGAACTTTGGGACAACACTTAAAGAAACAACATCCGCATAATAGGGGTGCCAGAAGGAGAGGAAACTGAGCAAGGAATAGAAAACCTGTTTGAAGAAATAATGACAGAAAAATTCCCTGATATAGGAAAGAAAAAACTCACACAAATCCAAGAAGCTTACAGAGTCCCAAACAAAATGAACCCCAAAAGACCAACGCCACGGCACATTGTAATTAAATTGGCAAACACCAATGTCATAGTAAGAATCTTAAAAGTGGCCAGAGAGAGACAGAAAGTTACTTACAAAGGATCACCCATCAGACTCTCAACTGATTTCGCAACAGAATCCCATCAGGCCAGAAGGGAATGGAATGCAATATACAAAGTCATGCAAAGGAAGGGTCTGAATCCAGGAATACTGTACACAGCAAGGCTATCAATCAAAATTGAGGGTGAAATCAGGAGCTTCACAGATAAAAAAGGACTAAGGGAGTTTATTATCACCAAACCAGCAATGCAAGAAATGCTAAAGGGTCTGCTGTAAAAAGAAGAAATAGGAAGTGAATAAGGAACACAGGCTTAAAGAATAAAAATGGAGACAAACAAGTACCTATCAATAATAACTTTAAATGTCAATGGATTAAATCCCCCAATAAAAAGACATAGGGTAGCTGAGTAGGTAAGAAAACATGACCCACATATCGGTTTTCTACAGGAAACCCACCTCAGAACAAAGGACTCACACAAACTTATGGTGAAGGGATGGGAAAGGTTTTTCAGGTGAATGGAAATGAAAAAAAAGCAACACTTATATCTGACAAATTAGATCTCAAAGTGAAGGTCATAACAAGAGATAAAGAAGGCTACTTCGTTACACTAAAGGTAATATACAAGAAGAAGAAATAACTCTGGTAAACATATATTCAGCCAATACAGGAGCACCCAAATACATAAAAAAACTTCAGAAGGATATCAAAGGAGAGATTGACAGCAATACAGTCATAGTAGGGGACTTTAATACCCCACAAACACCACTTAAAAATCCTCTAAACAAAAAATCAACAAAGAAACATCAATCCTAAATGACTCACTAGATCAGATGGAATTAATCGACATCTTCAGAACAATTCACCCCAAAGCCACAGAATATACATTCTTCTCAAGTGCACATGGGTCATTTTCAAAGATAGACCATATATTGGGTCACAGGCAAAGTCTCTTCAAATTAAAGAAGAGAGAAATCATGTCAAGCATCTTCTCAAATTACAATGGCTTAAAACTAGAAATCAACTACAATAAAAACAATAAAAATATCAAAAACCTGGAGGCTAAATAGCATGCTATTAAACAATGACTGGGGTACCAAGGAGATCAAAGAAGAAATAAAAAGCATCATGGCAACAAACGACAATGAAAACACAACAATCCATGATCTATGGGACACAGTGAAAGCAGTCTTTAGAGGGAAGTTCATAGCTCTAGAAGCCTATCACAAAAAACAAGAAACTATGGTAATAAATTACCTAACCATAAAACTCAAAGAGTTAGAAAGAGAGCAACAAGAAAAGCCCACCATAAGTAGAAGGAAGGCAATAATAGAGATAAGAGCAGAAATAAATGACATAGAGAACAAAAAAACAATACAAAAGATCAACAAAACCAAGAGCTGGTTCTTTGAAAGGATATACAAGATTGATGAACCTCTAGCCAGGCTCACTGAGAATCAAAGAGAGAGGACCCAAATAAATAAAATCAGAAATGAAAGAGTTGAAATAACAACCGATCCCACAGAAATACAAATGATTATGAAAAAATACTATGAACAACTCTATTCCAACAAAAAGGACAACCTAGACAAATAGACATATTCTTAGAAAAGTACAAGCTCCCAAAACTCAACCTAGAAGAATTAAAAAAAAACTGAATAGCCCAATAACTACAGAAGAAATTGAAACAGTGATCAAAAATCTTCCAGCAAACAAAAGCCCTCGTCTGGATGCCTTTATAGGAGAGTTCTACCAAGCATTCAAATAAGAACTAAAACCTATCCCCTCAGACTATTCCAAAAAATTCAAGAGAAAGGCACACTTCCAAGCTCTTTCTATGAAGCCAGCATAACCCTAATTCCAAAACCAGATAAAGACACCACAAAAAAAGAGAACTACAGGCCAATATCCTTGATGAAAATAGATGCTAAAATCCTCAACAAAATTCTAGCAAACAGCATCCAGCATTACATTAGAAAGGTCATACACCATGACCAAGTGGGGTTTATTCCAGGGATGCAAGGATGGTACAATATCCGCAACTCAATAAATGTAATACATCACATTAACAAACTGAGAGACAAAAATCACATAATCATATCAATTGATGCAGAAAAAGCATTTGACAAAATCCAACACCCTTTCTTGATAAAAATTCTCAGCAAAGTGGGAATAGAGGGATCATATCTCAACATAATAAAGCCTTAGCCCTAGCCGGCTTGGCTCAGTGGATAGAGCATCAATCAGCCTGTGGACTGAAGGGTCCCAGGTTCGATTCTGGCCAAGGGCACATGCCTGGGTTGCGGGCTCGATCCCCAGTAAGGGGTGTGCAAGAGGCAGCTGATCAATGATTTTCTCTCATCATTGATGCTTCCATCTCTCTCTCCTTTTCCCTTCCTCCCTGAAATCAATAATGAAATACATTTTTTTATAAAAGTCTTATATGAAAACAGTGGTACATCTACACAATGGAATACTACACTGTGGTAATAAAGAAGGAATTCTTACCATTTGCAATAGCATGGATGGAACTGGAGAGCATTGTGCTAAGTGAAATAACCCAGTCAGAGAAAGATAAATATCACATGATCTCACTTATTTATGGAATATAATGAACAACATAAACTGATGAACAAAAACAGATCTAGAGACAGAGAAGCATCAATCAGACTGTCAATCCTTAGAGGGAAGGTAGGGGAGGGTGGGGGTAAGAGGATGAGATCAACCAAAGGACTTGTATGCATGCATATTAGCCTAACCAATAGACACAGACAACATGGGAGTGAGGACATGAGTGGAGGTGTGTGTGTGGGGGCAATGGGGAGTTAAGGACACATATGTAATACTTTAATCAATATAGAAATTAAAAAAAGACATACAAATAGCCAACAGATTATGAAAAGATGCTCAACTTTACTAGCAATCAAGGAAATGCAAATCAAAACTACAATGAGATACCTCACATAATAACCATCTGTTAAAATGGCTATTATCATCAAGGCAAGTAATAACATTTGTTGGAGAAGTTGTGGGCACACAATGCAATATACAGATCACGTTTTATGGAAGAGTACACGTGAAGACTATACAATCTTATTAACCACTGTCACCCCAATAAATTTAATTAAAAAATGAAAATGAAAAGGCGAAAAAAGCTAGAGTGTGTAGGACCTCTTTTTGGTTTTTAGAGAAATTGAAGATATGATGCCTTTGGCACACTAGCACATTTAAGAAAATAAAAAAAAATAAATAAACACTCATGTTCTTGGTGACTCTGATTCAAAAGTGACTAAGAATTCTAGTGTGTAAACAACTTTTGGGATAAGAAACACTCCAAAGGCAGCAGTGGGGACTGTGTTCTTGGGGACAGAAGTAGACATGAGCATCAGAAAAAGGAGATATGCAAACTACATCACCATAGGTCTTTAAAAATTAATAGGAAACAATTTTCCGTAGTTACTAATTGTTTTTTACTTCATTTTAATTATAAAAATAAATCTAATAGAAAAGAAAGTACATGTAAAATCACAATGGCAGAGAGATAGATATTTCTGATATTTTGAATATGTACCTTCATACATTTTCATATCCATGTGGATATTTATTAAGCATATTTGAAATATAGGAGCAATTTATAGAAGTAAAACATAAAGTTCTATATTTTAGATTTATAAACACAGGGAACTAAATACCACTTTAATGATTAACAAAAGTTTTAGCATAAAAATTCCTGTATATAGTTCTTAATTTATGAATGTTCTATTACTTTTTAAAACAATCTATGTTTTTGCATATTTTAAAAACTCTTTATTAAAATGGCTGCAAGGTAGTTATTTGAAGTTATGTACCTGACCTCTTGAGACACACACTTTTTCAGAATAATGTGAAAACAGATTATTTATTAAGATGTCACCTAAGAATTAATAGTGAAATATCAATTGTTGGGTGGTGAGAAAACTACCTTAGCTCCACATAAACATCTTCAGTTTTATTCCATTATTCCTAGCCTGTAAGAATTCAGATATATTGGGTACTGCAATATAAAATAGTAAATTTTTGTACACGGGGCTATATTTACTCCCTCATTTAAGCTTATGGAATCTGAAAGAGATTGACTGAGGGCTCACATTTTCTGCACAAACCTTTGTGGGATATCTTAAATATACTTCTGTTAAAATTACAAACTTTACTGCTACCAATGCACATAAAGAGTCAAGAAAACTAAATATTACAGAGCCATGTATTTTCCACAATGTTCTCAATGTGATAGACTCATTAGAGTGAAAAGGGTAAAGTAAACTTTGGTTATTTTAAACAAGTGTTTGAAAAATACTAAATAGCTAAAATTTTATTTAGCTAATTTCTAACTCGCAGCGAATATAAAAGAATGTAACAGAGGAACTTCACTGGAAAGGCTTATTAGAGCAGGAGATTTGAAGAAGGGTGGGTGGTATTACAACTTTGTGTATATTACTTTTAATACTATTTTTTCCTCATCTGATTGTCCTGGGCCAGGTTTGACTTTATGGCTGTCAGAGTAGCAGTATGCCAATAGGCAAGACATAATGTCTATACCATTAAATTTAACAATATGTATTTCAAAGTTGAGGGTGGGTCATAATTGCACCCATGTAGACAATTAGAGGTGACTCTCAATATTGGTCCCTTAGCAAGTGGCAGGGATAGTGCTGTGATACTCTACTTCTCAAATCAGATGACAACTGACTGGAGGTGAAGGAGAGGAGAAGCTTTATCAAACTAGCTGTGATAGCCTGTCCTTTGGGTGAAGGCTATACCCGAGACGGAAGTTCAAGTTCAATCATTGTCAACATGAACCTTCCAAAGTCATTGAAGCATGCATATCTGGCCAGTAGGCGGGAGAAAGGAATGGTGGATCACTTATTGAATATTTGCATAGAGCAGGTCTTTAAATGTTGCACATCACTTCCAAACTCATTCTGTCAGCTACAACATAAGCTACATAGTCACATCTTACAGGGTAGAAATATGTCAGAACAATATGGCCTACAGTGTTTCCAGGGATGGCAACCAAAATATTTGGCAAAAATAGCAATTTCTGTCAGATAGTAAATGTAAACATCTTAGAATTTAGTTTTAATAGGGAGTAAACTATTATATAGTCAAGGTTCACAGTAAGCAAGTCTAACATAACAACAAAGTGAGAATGTCGATATGACTGGAGAATAGGTCATGCAGAGAAAAATAATATTAGAAACTTCAGGTTTTCTGCTTAGTTATCCTTCCTTTTAATTGGATTCACTGACCCTTTTTCCCTCTGCGTCTTTAAGAGGAATGCAATCTTCTTAACTGAGTCATGGAAAGCTTGTTTTACTTGCTTGTTTCTCAGTGTGTAAATAAAGGGGTTTAACATGGGTGAAATAGAACTAATAAGGAGTGAAATCCCTTTATTTATAGCTACCTCATCCTTGGCTGAAGGTTTGACATAAATGAAGATGCAGCTTCCATAAGTAATGGAAACCACAATCATGTGAGAAGAACACGTGGAAAAGGCCTTTTTCCTTTGCTGGGCAGAGGGAAACCTTAGAATAGTCCTGATGATATAAATGTAGGAAAGAACCACACATATGAGAGTCATGATGAATGTCAACACGGCACACACGATAACCATCTGTTCTATCAACCAGGTGTCTGAGCAAGAGATCTTCAGGAGAGGAGATGCATCACAGCAAAAATGATCAATGATATTTGAATCACAGAATTCCAGGCCCAAACCCAGACTGATTGGTGGTAGAATGATCATCAGTGCTGCCACCCAACAGGAGAAAATGATGTTCTTGCAGACTCTGCTGTTCATGATGGTGGTGTAGTGCAGGGGTTTGCAGATGGCCACGTAGCGATCATAGGACATGGCAGCCAGAAGGAAAAATTCCGTTACTCCAAAGAGGTCTGTAAACAAGAGTTGACTGGCACAAGCATTATAGGTAATGGACTTGTCCCCAGATAATATGCTATATAGGAATCTGGGAACACAGGCGGTTGTGAAAGAAATTTCTAAGAAGGAGAAATTTTGAAGGAACAGATACATTGGTGTTTTTAGGTGGGAATCCATCAGAGTGAGGGTGATGATGGTTAGGTTTCCAGATATGCTCAACACGTAGGAAAGAAATAGAAAGATAGAAAGCAATATTTTCAGTGGAGTGTTTTCGGTCAGTCCCAGCAAGATGAAGGTTGTTAGTGTAGTTTGGTTTTTCATCCTTGATTATTGCCTTTTGCCCATTCTGCTTGAAACAATAAAGTTAACTTGTTATCCTCTAACCTCAAGAGAAGTAAATCTGACAGTGATCCCAAAACAATTGACCTGTGGGGAATCAAGCACCTAATACATGCCTCTTTGTGTCATACAAACTGTTCATATTTAAATCACTTATTCACACTGCTGCAGTTTAGCTGTAATTGTTGTCATTTGAACATATTATCTTATAAACATTACTAGAGGCCCGGTGCACGAAATTCGTGCATGGGGTTGGGGGTTCCCTCAGCCCAGCCTGCACCCTCTTCAATTGGGGACCTGGCAGTTGGACATCTCTCTCATAATCTGGGACTGCTGGCTCCTAACCGCTCTCTTGTCTGCCTGCCTGATGACCCCTAAGTGCCTCTGCCTGCCTGCCTGATTGCACCTAACCACCTCTGCCTGCTAGCTTGATTGCCCCCAACTGCTCTCCCCTGCTGTCCTGATTGCCCCTGACTGCTCTCCCCCACCTCCCTGGTCACCCCCAGTTGCCCCCCCCCACCAGCCTGGTCACCCCCAATGGCCCTCTCCTTCTGGCCTGGTTGCCCCCAACTGCCCTCCCCGGCAGGCCTGGTTGTCCCCAACTGCCCTCCTCTGCTGGCCTGATCTCGCCCCCAACTGCTCTCCCTTGCTGTCATGGTCGCCCCCAACCTCCCTCCTCTGACAGCTTGATTGCCCCTAACCCCTTTCTGGCCTGATCTCGTCCCCAAGTGTCCTCCCCTGCAGGCCTGATTGCCACTAACTGCCTCTGCCTCAGCCCCACCACTATGGCTTTGTCCAGAAGGAAGTTGGATGACCGGAAGATGGCCTGTTGACCCAGTCTAATTAGCATATTATCCTTTTATTGCTATAGATTATATAGGATAGGATTGCTTAAATGGGGGGGTGAGCCTTTTTCAGCAGGAGGAGATGCTCTTTGCAGACAAAAATACATAATTCCTATATCTGGACTGATAGCCAGCCATATGCACTATACTGCCAAACCGGTCATTAAAAAATTGAATCACTTTCTTACACCTTACACCAAACAGCTGTTGCCCTTAAAAGCCCTCCTCAGCCCCCACTTTAGGTTCTGCCTTCCCAGTTCATCCAGATTAGGTTCTGATTGGTCAGTTTCTATGCTAGTCAGAGTCAAAAACTGCACCTCCTGGCAGCCATTGGCTCCTTGCAGTTCACACAGATTTGGTTCTGATTGGTCAGTTTCTATGCCAGTCAGCATCAAAAGCTCTGCCTCCTAGGCAGCCATTGGTTCTTCTGGGAAATCCAGAATGGCCCGCTGAGAGCTGGCTCTCTCTTGGGGCCTATCTCTGGGCATGATCTGAAGCCTCCGTGGTGGCTGCGGATCAGGCCCTGCCTTTCTCTCCGGGCCTTTCTCTGGGCCTGATCTGCAGCCTCTGCAGCTGCTGCTGCCCAGGCCCTGCCTCTCTCTTTCTCCAGGCCTCGCCAGGAGCCATGGCGGCTACTGATCAGGCCCTGCCTCTCTCTTTCTCCAGGCCTCGCCAGGAGCCATGGCGGCTACTGATCAGGACCTGCCCCTCTCTTTCTCCAGGCCTCGCCAGGAGCCATGGCGGCTACTGATCAGGACCTGCCTCTCTCTCCAGACCTCTCTCTGGGCCTGATCCACAGCCGCAGCCGTAGCAGCAGCAGCTAGTTCGTTAGGCCTCCAGCTGGCCCTGGGTCATAGACTAATGACTTCGCTGCGCCCACCTCGTCCTGCCCGCCTGCCCGCCTGCCCGCCTGCCGCCAGACTTGCGGGATGTGGGGGAGGGACCGCGAGGTGCTCCATGCACTTCCTGGTGACCGGTCAGGTCTGTCTAGTCATTTAGGTCCTGACGGCCCTAGGCTATTATTAGTATAGATTGAAAAACAAGTCCTAAAAGTTACTTTTGGATCTACTATTCTTTCTTCCTCCTACTTTCTAACTTCAGACATGTTTCTAGCAAAGTCCCCCCCCTGCTCCGCACCCCCCCAAAAAACGAACAATGGTCTTTGTTAAGAAAATTCTTGCATTAAAGTTTACATTGTATTAGCAATTAAACTGACAATAAATGCTTATCACATAGTTTATTCTGTTTTATCCTATCTAATGCAGTTTCTCTGAGGTGTGTTTAAAACATTTTTACTGGATACATGTTCTTTTATTTTTAAAGAAGTTATTGTTTTTATTTATTTAGTTATTATTTTTTGAAATCCTCACCCAAGGATATTTTTCCATTGATTTTAAAAAAAGTGGAAGAGAGAAGGAAAGACAGAGAGAAACATCCATGTGAGAGAAACACATGGATTGGTTGCCGCCTGCATGCATGCAACCGAAGTACGCTTGACCCGAATCAAACCCGTAACCCTTTGGTCCGCAGGCTGACACTATCCATTGAATACATGATCTTAAACATTCCTTTAAATGTGTTACAGTCCAAACTTTTTGAGGTTTTCCTCACAGAATTTTTTTTCAATTGTCTGTATTTTATATCATTAATGTTATTTTTGGCTACATTTTACTTCTACTCTTAGAATATCAATGTTATACATTTTTATGCTTTTTAGAGTAGTCTAGTGCCTCAAAGACATTTTTTCCCCAGTGTACAAGCAGAAATCTGGAACTGTATACTCTGGTTAATTAATTTCTTTTTAAATTCCTCTGACAGTGAAAACCCTAATGTCCTTTAACTCTCTGCTATAGTTTCATATTCTTTAGATCTTAAAAGTTTTTTTCCTACTAGGCTTCTAGTTAAGACCAGATTATTTTTATATTAAATATATTGTTATTTATGTTTTTCCATTATTTCCTTCTAAACGCATTTGTCAATATTTTCACTCCTTGAATGTATTGCAGGAATCACATTCAAAATTTATGACAGACAAATAAGGGGACATTTAGCGTACGTTTAAAGAGAAATATCCTGATTTTTTAATGTTTTTGGTCAACCTATTTCAGCTTGAAAAGCACACTACAACCCATTATAAATATCATTTAGCAATATCAGGTTTAACAAGGGTTGGCAATTTCTCAAACATATTCAGCTTTCTCTCTTAAATGTCACCTCCTTGGTAATTGTCTTCTCTGTCTCCTTTGCCACTTATACATCAACGCATGTGGTCTTTGCATCATAACCTGCTCTAGCCAAGGTCACCCCTGGCCTCCTTCTTGTTCCAATCACTAAACAAACTTCAGACTTGATTTCACTCAAGTTCTCTTCTGCATATAAATTGTGAATTTATGAAAGTCTTTGCGGCTTAATTTCTACCATTTCACATTATCCTGAGTTTCTTTCTCTCACTTTATCTATATTTTTCCATTCTCTTCTAGCAGCCCTTTCTTTTCTAATTTCTAGGGTTGTTGGTGCACCTGAAAGCTTTTTTCTAGGCAATATTCTCTTTCACTCTGCTCTCTCTCTAGGAGGTCCTAATAAATAAGGTGACTTCAAATAGGCTGATGATTCCTAAATTTAGATCTGCAGGATTCTGACTTCAACATTAACTTGTTCTTGGACATGTAGATCAGACTTAGAGAGTTTGAATTAGTGTCAATGTGTATTTCCTTTTTCCTATCTGAGAGTCCTTGAGCAATTTGATTAATTTCTTTATCTTGTGTTTCTTTTTAATTTGTATGTGTATGCATGCAAACTTCAGATAAAATAATATGTACATCTTAGGGTTATAATGAAAAATTTAGATAATATAGATAAAATATGTATAGCCACATCTGAAATGAGGTGGACATTCATTACTGTTCACAGTATTGGGCATTCTTATTTTGTTATCTTATTATTTCCTATCAAGAGTCCTCCAAATGTGCACATTTCATGATTTTTAATATGACACTCATGACTATTTTTCCTTCCCTGTCGATAATAAGTCTTATATAAAAACATTATTTACCATTCTTTTTTCTTTACTCCCATTTTCACTTTATCACCATGTCTTGCCATTTCTGTTATCTTTTTAATTTGTTTTTTTTTCTTTAACATATTTTTATTAATTTCAGAGAGTAAGGGAGAGGAAAATAGAGATAGAAACATCAGTGGTGAGAGAGAATCATTGATCTGCTGCTCCCTGCACATCCTCTACTGGGGACTGAGTCTGTACCAAACCAAAATCGTGACCTCCTGGTTCATAAGTTAATGCTCAACCACTGAGCCACCCTGGCTGTGCTGATTTGTTCCTTTTATTCTCTCACTCAGAACTCTACATTTAGTCTCGGTGTCTTTATCTTATAGCTTAAACATATGATTAACATATATCTTTGCTTTTCCCATTCATTATTTTAAAATCAGTGCACTCTGAATCATTTTTTTAAAAAGCCCAGATGTGGTTATCTCTCCCCTATGTATTGTGGAAAACATTTTTGAACTGACATACATCCCATGGTATGTATTTTCTAGAAACTCTTGTTCTATCTCTCAGTTAAATTGAATATAATTCATTTTGACTTTAGGTAAGAATTGAGAAGAAGAGAAAAATGAATACAGTCATGAGTTTTCAGTTTTAAATGCATTAAACATTTAGATTTAGATAAGAGAGATTTCTGCAGTTTCTTTTCCTTGTAGAGATGTAAGGGGAACAATAATAATAATTAAGTTGCTCGTTGAAAATAGGCTAAAAAACCCTTAGAAAGTCACATAGTTTTCTCATTGTAAACATTGGTATAGAATTAGAAGGGTCTTCTTATGTCCAGCGTGACATGAAACTAAAGAAAAAAATTGGATACTTGATAAATTTTCCTGTACTGCAATTTGCCACAGGAATACTAAATGGGTCTTATAACTTATACAGAGAACTACTGGAACTTAAGAGTAACATGGGAAAAGGAAACAAATGATCCAGGACAGTGAGGCACATGAATAGATGTTCGAGGACCAGAAGAGATGATGGATACTGACATCTTTATTTCTTAACACAGTGGAATAACGTAGGTGTTCCAGAATTACCATGAACCTTGGTTGAGAGAGGCAGCACAGATATATGTAGATGATTCACTAGAGCAAGGTGGTGGAGTTAGGGAGGACTGATATTAAGTTAATAAAAAAAAAAATATTTTCTTTTCAGAGTGTAAATGGAGTTTTGTAACTGAAACATTAATTTTAATGCTTTCAATCATCCCTTTTTGCCCTCATTATAAAACTTAAGCTTCTTAGTTAGCATATGGAGATCTTTCTAATATTTTCAGTGTCAGTTCACACAATTTACCTCATGTCTTGTTCTGTCCTACTAAGATACTTGCACTGGCTGCCTGCGAGAGATAGGATACCATAGTGATCAAGAGCACGACCTATAGAGTCAGGCTGCTGGTGTCATCTCTCTTGATTCAATTTGCTTTCCTAGACTTATCTACTAGCGGTTTCCATTAAAGGCGATGCTTAAAATTACCTGTGTAGAGACTCAGATGCTTCTCATATGGCGTTAATGATCTCTCTAATGGTAGTCTCTAACCTTTCTATCCCTCTTTTAAGCTTTGATTTAGGTACTAATTCCACCAGGCACATATCTATAACTTTTTAAGATAGAGGTAGCTTTGCCTTTGCTATTCCCATTGTAGCCTATGATTATTTTTTATTATTGCTCTTATGACTAAATTGTCAGGTTGTACTGATAAACTTTATTTTGACATTATTGTGTTCCAAGCAGCAAGCTTACCTCCACGGGGCATAGTAGATGTTCCTTAAAAGTTTGTGGAAATAAAGGACTATCGT
Source organism: Myotis myotis (assembly GCF_014108235.1). Lineage (NCBI taxonomy): Eukaryota > Metazoa > Chordata > Mammalia > Chiroptera > Vespertilionidae > Myotis > Myotis myotis. Next base: position 159,027,470 of record NW_023416335.1, read on the forward strand.
ATTTGCCTTATTTTTTTAAAATTTGTTTTAAAGGTATTTTCTTTAACATGACTTAGTAGGTCTTTAAAATGACTTTAAATATTTGTCTTAGTTTTTACTTGAGCTGATTGGTAAAAATGAACTCATTTTTAAAGACTGCCTTTAATATTATGTAGGTGTGACTGAGTACTGCTTTCATGGGGACTGATGCCTAGTAAGAGAAAGTATACTTCCTGTGTTTCTTACACAGTCTCTGACTGTGAAGTTCTCATTTCTCTTTTCCTTTTTGGGTTCAGTTTCCTACATAATATGTAGTTCATGAAATTATTGTGACTGTTGATTGCGATAGTCCATGCAGAGTGCCTGTTAGATTATAAGTAAGTGCCATTACCTCTACTTTCTCTCCTTCTTTCACCTCCTCTCTTTTTTTCTCTATAACCTGCTCTAGTATAGATGATACTGTGTGAGGGCACTAATCTGGTAATCACTACAGCTATTGTGGGTTTTTTTTTTCTGCATTCTTTTTTTGTTATTGTTAATTCTCACCAGATGAAATTTTTTCCATTAATTTTTGGACAGAGTGGGAGTGAGAGAGACATTGACAAGAGAGGGATACATCAATTGATTGCCTCTGGCATGTGCCACATCTGTGTGAACCTGCAACCTAGGTACATGCCCTTCACCAGGATTCAAACCCGAAACCCTTCAATGTGTGGGCTGATGCTCTAACCACTTAGCAACACCAACCAAGGCACTTCCTGCATTCTTTATAAAGCTTATGAATTTTGGTGCCTCTGATTACCTGTTCATTGTTCTGTGAAGAAATTCTAAGGGCAGAGCTTAGAGACTGCAGTTTTGAACATGAGGCAATAGGTACTTCACATTTCTTTCTCAACCCCATTAACAATTACATGGGCAGCTATTTCCTTTTGTAAATAAAGACTATATGTCTTTTGTTGTCTCTGCATTCCACGTAAGAAAAGAATTTTCCATGAGAAATTTAATTAGTTTGGTATATTAATGGCTTCACTTATTTCTAGCAATCTCTACCTCACAAGAAAGCTACAGTTGTGTTTTCTGAAGGTCAGATGAATAGAAGTCTGTGAATAGAATGCTGTTATTTGTTACTATCAAGACTGTAACATATAATGGCATTAGAGAGCTAGAGACAGAGAATTACCTGTGGTTTACAGGCATCTCTGCAGAAAAGGAGCACTAATCTAGGCTGAGGGGGAGAAATAATTAGCTGCTAATCAGGTACCTTTTTAGATAAGGTCGTATAGGAATTGACCTTGTGAACCAAACTGAGAAAATTCTTAAGCTCTCAATACTCCACTGTGGCATTTTAACTCAGAGCATTGTTCCACATTCCTAAACTCTCCTCCCTTTCCAATCACCAATACCAAAAGTTTAAGTGATACCAAATCACTTAAATACAAGGTTGTTTTTTAGAAGATTTTGAAAGATGATTTCTGATTTTTCTGGGAAAAGACTTTTACACAGTGAAGGAAGATTAAGTTGACATTTATTATCTTAGTCTCTTATGGATGTACAGGGGCCCTCTGTGTGGATAAGTAAAGGGCCCTTCATGACCATCATGACCAAATTCAATTTTGGTATTCTGTGATACAATAATTTAAGTGAATGTTCTGGTAGACCACTTTCATTCAGGTGAATTTTCTATATTTAAAAGAATATTTGCAATTAGAATGAGCTCATTAATCACTAATAACATTTCTGATAATAATGGAAGATATTACAGTTATATATATATATAGCCTCTTGCTATGAATATTCATGAATTCCTTCAGAATGTATTTATTGAAAACCTATGATATGACAGGTAGTGCTGTAGATATTAAGGATAAAAAGAGTGAATAGGTACCAACTCATCTCTAATGAAGCATGTAATAAATATTTCAAATGAGTATAATCCCTTCAGATTTCTTTTTTATAATACAAACTAACATTTAGAAATAACTATTTTATTTTTCAGAGACACCCGATATTGCCATCTCTGATTTGTAAATAGATTTAGTCTTTTATTTTCCAGAGACTAAGGAACTAAAATTTTGAATGAAGAAGGAAACTGAATTGCCAAACATACATACTTACTCTTATGGAAGGTAATCCTGGCTTCAGTTGACTCTGTAATCTGGTAGTCCCAAAGGTGAAATGAAAGTATAAGTGGGGTCAGTTAATGTGGCCAAATGCTCCTCTCATGAAGACATACACATTCACAGATAATATTTTTCTAGTAGAAAGTGCCAAAAGACTCTTCCTAAAGGTTCTATTTCACTTTAAACCTAGGGAACAATTTCTTATATCTGAAAGCTGAAATAAAAAGTCATGTATTTTAAATGTCTGAGAAATATAAGGCTGTTTTCTAGAAGATTTTGAAAGATAATTTCTGATTTTTCCTGGGAAAAGATTTTTACACAGTGAAGGAAGATTAAGATGACTTTTATAATCTCAGACTCTTATGGATGTACAGGGGCCCTCTGTGTGGATAAGTAAAGGGCCCTTCATGACCAAGTTCAAACATGACTAATGATGTTAATATGCACTGAATTTTGGCAAAATACTAGAGGGAGCAGTGGGAATAGTGTCCTTGGAGACAATAAGATGCAATAATTTTAAGAGACACATTCCAAGTGCAGAACAATAATTGTATGATGAAAGATAACAAAGTATTCACAAAAGACAAAATTGCTTTGTGTTTTCTATGAAAAAAAAACCCAAACAAACCTTAAAAGTAGCATAAACACAGTTTCCAATCTTACAACTGTACATACTTTCTCAGGGTAAAAATATATGTTTGTATTATAATTTTCTGTATTGTACTCTTTTTATGTGTATGCCATTATCTAATAAAGCTTCCAATATTTCACTATTAAAACTTATATATTAAAAATCTCATTTTTAATAAACATCATTGATTTTTTTCTATTTAAATGATCACAAGAGCAATTTCTGATGCAAAGCCCTCTTACATATTAGAATTTTGAAGTTTATTGCCACATTTTGCTTCCAATGTGTAATACCGCATTATATGCACACCATGTTTGGGTCTCTGTGTCACTATTGGCATTGTGGGGTCTGAAGGAATCCCACCCTTATTCCTTACTTGAGTTTGTGTCAACAAGAGAGTAAAAAGTAGGCAAGTAAATGGAGATTAAAATATCAGTTTTATCTGCCTGGTACTGGCACAAGAATAGACATATAAACCATGGAACAGAATAGAGAACTCATAGATCAAGCCATTATGCTCAATTAATATTTGATAAAGGAGGCAAGAGCATATAATGGAGTCAAGACAGTCTCTTCAATAAATGGTGCTGGGAAAATTGGACAGATACATGCAAAAAAATGAAACTAGACCACCAATGTACACCATATGCAAAAATAAACTCAAAATGGATAAATGACTTAAACATGAGACAGGAAACTATAAAAATCCTAGAAGAAGCCATAGGCAGCAAGATAGCAGACATTTGTCATAGCAATATCTTTACCAATATAGCTCCTACGGCAATGGAAACTAAGGAGAAAGTAAACAAACGGGACTACATCAAAATAAAAAGCTTCTGCATAGCAAAAGAAACCATCAACAAATCAACAAGAAAGCCCACCACATGGGAGAACATATTTGTCAATGTTATCACCGATAAGGGTTTAATCTCCAACATTTATAGGGAATTCATTCAACTTAACAAAAAGAAGATAAACAATCCAATCAAAAAATGGGCAAAGGACCTAAATAGACACCTTTCAAAAGAAGACATACAGAAGGCCATGAGACATGAAAACATGCTCAAAGTCACTAATCATCTGAGAGATGCAAATCAAAATAACGATGAGGTACCATCTCACGCCTGTCAGAATGGCTATCATCAAAAAATCAACAAACGACAAGTGCTGGCAAAGATGTGGAGAAAAAGGTACCCTCTTGGACTGCTGGTGGGAATGCAGACTGGTGCAGCCGCTGTGGAGAACAGTATGGAGTTTCCTCAAAAAGTTGAGAATGGAACTCCCATTTGACCCAGTAATCCCACTTCTAGGAATATATCCCAAGAAACCAGAAACACCAATCAGAAAGGACTTATGCACTCCTATGTTCATAGCAGCACAATTTACTATAGGTAAAATTTGGAAACAGACTAAGGGCCCATCAGCAGATGAGTGGATTAGAAAACTGTGGTACATCTACACAATGGTATGCTATGCTGCTATAAAAAAGAAGGAACGTTTACCATTTGCAACAGCATGGATGTAACAGGAGAGCATTATGCTAAGTGAAATAAGCCAGTCAGAGAAAGATAAATATCACATGATCTCACTCATATGTGGGATATAATGAACAACATAAACTGATGAACAAAAATAGAACCAGAGTCATAGAAGCATCAAACAGACTATCAAACCTATAAGGGAAGGAAGGCAGGGGGTGAGGGAGTAAGAGATCAACCAAAGGACTTACACTGAGTGGCCAGATTATTATGACCATCCCATCAGTACAATGAAGTGAATTAGTTATGCAAATAATAATAATAATAATAAAACATTGAGAGTATTTGCTTAGGAAGTTTTCAATATTCAGTATTTTTGGAAGTGTCAATGAAGTACTGATGGGGTGATCATAATAATCTGGCCAGTCATAATAATCTGGCCACTCAGTGTATATGCATGCATATGAGCATAACCAATGGACACAGATGGGGGTGGGGGTGAGGAATGTGCTGGGGGGTGGGGGTGGCTGGAGAGAGGTCAATGGGGGAAAAAGGGAACTTAACGTAATACTTTAAACAATAAAGAATTTAAATTTAAAAATCAAAATCAAAAATAAAATGTACAAATTAAAGCTCGATCTCTACTGAAAAAAAATAGAATATTATGATTTGAGAGACTTAAGTATTTGACAACATTTAGGCAATCTTAATGTTTTTCTATTTTTCAATTCATTCTTTATCAGATTTATTGGGGTGACATTGGTTAATAAAATTATATAGTTTCAGGTAAAAAGAATTACCAGTTTTATTATAGTATAGTTAGTACTACTACTACTACTACTAGTTCAAAATCCAACTGTCAGGTAAGCCTGCTTTCCACTCCAGGAGCAGGATAGTAGGTGAGTGGCCAGGAGATTGCACAAATAAATTATTGATAAAAGTCCTCCAAATTTTAGAAATAAATCAGAATGACTATCGTTACCATGTCATGATTTGATGGGCCATCCAATAATTATTTAATTATGCAGGAAAATGCACAGGCATTTGACTTGGCTATGTACTTTTGCCTAAATTCCAGCCACTGTGAAGTGAAATTGTAAAACTGTGGCTGTAGATTTGTGTTCAGTAGAAAACATATCCTAAAGGTCACAGTTTAATGGCACTATTGGATATTAGCCAGTTCAATATCTATCAGATACTGAACAGCAGTCTTCTAATTATATAATGTTATTCCTCAAAATCTTCTTTGAGTGGTACCATTTTACTGGTTAATGTCAAATTACTTGAATAAAATATTTTGCATGTGTTAATTGAATAACTGTATGAATCATGTATTTTTAACTTGTTGAAATTTCTCCTTTTTTATTGTCTAAAGTCTCCTTTTTCCCCAATTGACCCCACCTCCTCATTCCCACCCCAGGCAAGCCCCAACAGCCCCAGTGTCTGTGTCCATTGGTTATTCTAATATGCATGCATACAAGTCCTTTAGTTGCTCTCTAAACCCCTTCCTCTACCATTTGTCTCTGGATCTATTCTTGTCCATTAAATTATGTTGATCATTATACCCCACATATGAGTGAGATCATGTGATATTTATCTTTCTCTGACTGGCTTATTTCACTTAGCATAATTCTCTCCTGTTCCATCCTTGCTTTTGCAAATGGTAAAAGTTCCTTCTTTTATATAACGGCATAGTATTCCATTGTGTAGATGTACCACAGTTTTTTTAATCCATTCATCTGCTGATGGGCACTTAAGTTGTTTCCAAAACTTAGCTACTGTAAATTGTGCTGCTATGAACATAGGAGTGCATATATACTTTCTGATTGGTGTTTCTGGTTTCTTGGGTTATAGTCCTAGAAGTGGGATCACTGGGTCAAATGGGAGTTCCATTCTCAACTTTTTGAGGAAACTCCATACTGTTCTCCACAGCGGCTGCACCAGTCTGCATTTCCACCTGCAGTGCATGAGGGTTCCTTTTTCTCCACATCTTCGCCAGCACTTGGCGTTTGTTGATTTTTTGATGATAGCCATTCTGACAGGCATGAGATGATATCTCATTATTCTTTTGATTTGCATCTTTGATTTGACTTTGAGCACGTTTTCCTATGTCTCTGGGCCTTCTGTATGTCCTCTTTCAATAAGTGTCTATTTAGTTCCTTTGCCCATTTTTGATTGGATCATTTATCTTCCTTTTGTTAAGTTGTATGAGTTCTCTGTAAATTTTGGAGATTAAACCCTTATCAGAAATATCATTGGCAAATATGTTCTTTCATGCAGTGGGTTTTCTTGTTGTTTTGTTGATGGTTTCTTTTGCTGTGCAGAAGCTTTTAATTTTGATGTAGTCTCATTTGTTTATTTTCCCCTTAGTCTTTATTGCCCTAGGAGCTGTGTCTATAAAGATATTGCTATGACATATGTCTGCTATTTTGCTGCCTATGGAGTCTTGTAGAATTCTTATGGTTTCCCATCTTACATTCAAGTCCTCTATCCATTTTGAGTTTGTGTTTGTGTATGGTGTAAGTTGGTGATCTAGTTTCATTTTTTTTTGCATGTATCTGACCAAATTTACCAGCACCATTTATTGAAGAGACTGTCTTGACTCCATTATATGCTCTTGCCTGATTTGTCAAATATTAATTGAGCATAATGGTTTGGGTTGATTTCTGGGTTCTCTGTTCTGTTCTAGTGGTCTATATGTCTCTTTTTGTGACAGTACCATGCAGTTTTGAGAACAGTAGCTTGGTAATATAGCTTGATATCCAGTATTGTGATCCCTCCAACTTTATTATTCTTTCTCAGGATAGCTGCAGCTATTCAGTTTCTCTTTTTATTCCAGATGAATTTTTGGAGAGTTTGTTCTAGATCTATGTAATATGCTGTTGGTATTTTAGTATGGATTACATGGAATATCTGTAGATTGCTTTGGGTAGTATGGACATTTTAATGATGTTGATTCTACCAATCCATGAACACGGTATATTCTTCCATTTGTTTATGTCTTCTATCTCTTTTTTTCAATGTCCTGTAGTTTTCTGAGTACAGGTCTTTTACATCCTTAGTTAAGCTTATTCTTAGGTAACTTAATTTTTTTTGGTGCAATGGCAAATGGGATTTATTTTGCCATTTCTCTTTCTGTGAGTTCATTATTGGTATGTAAAAAAGCCGTATTTTTGGGTGTTAATTTTGTATCCTGCTGTATTTCCAAATTCATTTATTACGTCTAGTAGTTTTTTGATGGAGTCTTTGGGGTTTTCTATGTATAGTATCATGTCATCTGCGAATAAGGACAGCTTTACTTCTTTTCCAATTTGGATGCCTTTTATTTCTTCTTCTTGTCAGATTGCTATGTCCAGCACTTCCAGTACTATGTAAAACGGGAGTGGTGAAAGTGGGCATCCCTGTCTTGTTCCTGTTCTTAGGAGAAATGAATTTAGTTTTTGCCCATTGAGTATGATGTTGGCTGTAGGTTTGTCATATAGGACTTTTATTATGTTGAGGTATGACCCCTCTATTCCCACTTTGTTGAGAGTTTTTAATCAAGAAAGGGTGTTGGATTTTGTCAAATGCTTTTTCTGCATCGATTGGTATGATTATGTGATTTTTGTCTCAGTTTGTTTATGTAGTGTATCACATTTATTGATTTGCGGATATTGTACCATCCTTGCATCCCCGGAATAAATCCCACATGGTCATGGTGTATGATATTTCTAATGTGTGGCAAAATCATATTTGCTAGAATTTTGTAGAGGATTTTAGCATCTATGTTCATCAAGAATTTTGGCCTGTAGTTCCCTTTTTTGTGGTGTCTTTATCTGGTTTCGGAATTAGGGTAATGCTGGCTTCATAGAAAGAGCTTGGAAGTGTGCCTTCTCCTTGAATTTATGGTATAGTCTGAGGAGGATAGGTTTTAGTTCTTTTAATGCATGGTAGAACTCCCCTGTAAAGCTGTCTGGACCAGGGCTTTTGTTTGCTGGAAGATTTTTGATTACTGTTTCAATATCTTTGGTAGTTATCAGCCTAATCAGGTTTTTTGTTTATTCTTGATTGAGTTTTGGGAGCTTGTATTTTTCTGAGAATATTTCCATTTCATCTAGGTTGTCCATTTTGTTGGAATAGAGTTGTTCATAGTATTTTTTCATAATCGTTTGTATTTCAGTGTGATTGGTTGTTATTCACCTTTTTCATTTCTGATTTTGTTTATTTGGGTCCTCTCTCTTTGCTTCTTGGTGAGCCTGGCTAGAGGTTCATCAATCTTATTTATCCCTTCAAAGAACCAGCTCTTGGTTTTATTTTGTATTATTTTTTTAATCTTTATGTCGTTTATCTCTGCTATGATCTTTATTATTTCCTTTCTTCTGTTTATGCTGGGCTTTTCTTGTTGCTCTCTTTCAAACTCTTGGAGTTGTAGGGGTAGATAATTTGTTACCATTGTTTCCTGTTTTTTGAGGTAGGCCTGTAGAGCTGTGAACGTCCCTCTCAAGACTGCTTTCACTGTGTCCCATGGATCATGGATAGTTGTGTTTTCATTGTCGTTTGTTGCCATGATGCTTTTTATTTCTTCTTTGATCTCCTTGGTACTCCAGTCATTGTTTAATTGCATGCTATTTTGCCTCCAGGTTTTTGATTTTTTTAATAGTTTTTATTGTAGCTGATTTCTAGTTTTATGCCATTGTAATCTGAGAAGATGCTTGATATGATTTATATCTTGTTGAATTTGAAGAGACTTTGCCTGTGTCCCAATATGTGGTCTATCATTGAAAATGACCCATGTGCACTTGAGAGCAATGCATATTCTGTGGATTTGGAGTGAATTGTTCAGAAGATGTCAATTAATTCCATCTGTTCTAATGAGTGATTTAGGATTGATGTTTCTTTGTTGATTTTTTTTGTTTAGAGGATTTTTCAAGTGGTGTTAGTGGGGTATTAAAGTCCCCTACTATGACTGTATTGCTGTCAATATCTCCTTTGATATCCTCCAGAAGTTTCTTTCTTTCTTTCTTTTTTTTAAAAAATATATTTTATTGATTTTTTACAGAGAGGAAGGGAGAGAGATAGAGAGTTAGAAACATCGATGAGAGAGAAACATCGATCAGCTGCCTCCTGCACATCTCCTACTGGGGATGTGCCCACAACCCAGGTACATGCCCTTGACCGGAATCGAACCCAGGACCCTTCTGTCCACAGGCTGATGCTCTATCCACTGAGCCAAACCAGTTCTGGCCAGAAGTTTCTTATTTATTTAGCTGCTCCTGTATTGGATGCATATATGTTTACCAGAGTTATATCTTCTTTTTGGATTGCTCCCTTTAGTATTATGATGTGGCCTTCCTTATCTCTTCTTATGGCCTTCACTTTGAGGTCTAATTTGTCATATATAAGTATTGCTACCCCAGCTTATTTTTTATTTCCATTCATCTGGAAAATGTTTTTCTATCCCTTCACCATCAGTCTGTGTGAGTCCTTTGTTCTGAGGTGGGTTTCCTATAGACAGCAGATATATGGGTCATGTTTTCTTATCCACTCAGCTGTCCTATGTCTTTTGATTGGAGCACTTAATCCATTTAAATTTAAAGTGAGTATTGATAGGTACATGTTTGTCTCCGTTTTTATTCTTTATGCTGATTGTCCTCCTTTCCTTCATATTTCTTCTTTTTACAGCAGACCCGTTAGCATTTCTTGCATTGCTGGTTTGGTGATCATAAACTTCCTTAGTAATTTTTTATCTGTGAACTTGCTGATTTCACCCTCAATTTTGAATGATAGCCTTGCTGGGTACAGTATTCTTGGATTCAGACCCTTGCTTTGCATGACTTTGTATATTTCATTATATTCTCTTCTGGCCTGATGTGTTTCTGTGGAGAAATCAGTCGAGAGTCTGATGGGTGATCCTTTGTAGGTAACTTTCTGTCTCTCTCTGACAGCCTTTAAGATTTTTACTTTGTCGTTGGTATTTGCCAATTGAATTATAATGTGTCTTGGGTTGGTCTTTTGGTGTTCATGTTTGGGACTCTGTTAGCTTCTTGGACTTGTGTGAGATTTTTCTTCCCTATATTAGGGAAGTTTTCTGTCATTATTTCTTCAAACAGGTTTCTTTTCCTTGCTCAGTTTGCTCTCCTTCAGGTACCTCTATTATGCAGATTTTGTTTCGTATCATGTTGTCCCAAAGTGCCCTTAGGCCAGCGGTTCTCAACCTGTGGGTCACGACCCCTTTGGGGGTTGAACGACCCTTTCACAGGGGTCGCCTAAATACATCCTGCATATCAGATACTTACATTATGATTCATAACAGTAGCAACATTACAGTTATGAAGTAGCATCGAAAATAATTTTATGGTTGGGGGTCACCACACCATGAGGAACTGTATTAAAGGGTCGCGGCATTAGGAAGGTTGAAAACCACTGCCTTAGGCTCTCCTGTTTTTTATGTTTTTTTCTAGATGCTGCTCTGCTTGACTATTTTTTCCTACCTTGTCTTCTAGCTCACTGATGCAATCCTCTGCTTCTTCTAGTCTACTGTTGATGTTTTCTATTATGTTCTTTCTTGCAGTGATGTCATTTTTCCTTTCTTCTTGGTTCTTCTTCATCTCCTCTTGGTGCTTACACGTATTGTTGAATTTCTCTTCCATCCTTTTCAGCAACCTTATGACCATTGCTCTGAATTCTTTCTCTAACATATTGATTGCCTCCATTTCTTTTAGTTCCTTTTCTGGTGATGCCTTCTTTCTTTCTTTCTTTCTTTCTTTCTTTCTTTCTTTCTTTCTTTCTTTCTTTCTTTCTGTCTTTCTTTTTTTGTGTGTGTTTTCTTCTTCTTAATTAAATCTTTATTGTTCAGATTATTACATTTGTTCCTCTTTTTTCCCCCCATTACTCCCCTCCTCCCAGTTCGCGCCCCACCATCCGCCCTCACTCCCCACCCACTGTCCTCATCCATAGGTGCACGATTTTTGTCCAGTCTCTTCCCGCATCTCCCACACCCCTTTCCCCCCCCCACCCCAGAATAGTCAGTCCATTCCCTTTCTATGTCCCTGATTCTATTATGATCACCAGATTATTTATTCACTTGATTCTTAGATTCACTTGTTGATAGATGCATGTTTGTTGTTCATAATTTGTATCTTTACCTTTTTCTTCTTCTTCCTCTTCTTAAAGGATACCTTTCAGCATTTCATATAATACTGGTTTGGTGGTGATGAACTCCTTTAGCTTTTCCTTATCTGTGAAGCTCTTTATCTGACCTTCAGTTCTGAATGATAGCTTTGCTGGATAAAGTAATCTTGGTTGTAGGTTCTTGGTATTCATCACTTTGAATATTTCTTGCCATTCCCTTCTGGCCTGCAAAATTTCTGTTGAGAAATCAGCTGACAGTCGTATGGGTATTCCCTTGTAGGTAACTGAGTTTCTTTCTCTTGCTGCTCTTAAGAGTCTCTCTTTGTCTTTTGCTCCTGGCATTTTAATTATGATGTGTCTTGGTGTGATCCTCTTTGGATTCCTTTTGTTTGGGGTTCTCTGCGCTTCCTGGACTTGTAAGTCTATTTCTTTCACCAGGTAGGGGAAGTTTTCTGTCATTATTTCTTCAAATAGGTTTTCAATATCTTGCTCTCTCTCATCTTCTGGCACCCCTATAATTCTGATGTTGGTACGCTTGAAGCTGTTCCAGAGGCTCCTTACACTATCTTCGTATTTTCGGATTCTTTTTTCATTTTGCTTTTCCGGTTGGGTGTTTTTAGCTTCTTCTCATTTCAAATCTTTGCCTTGATTCTTGCGGTCCTCTGGTCTGCTGTTGGGAGTCTGTATAATATTCGTTATTTCAGTCCGTGTATGTTTAATTTCTAGTTGGTTCTTTATCATTACATCGAGGGTCTCATTAGATTTGTTGAGGATCTCATTAAGTTTATCAGAGGCTTCTAGACAGTTCTTGAGAGACCTTAAAAGTGTGGTTCTGAACTGAATATCCTCCATTGACAGTTTTGTCCTGTTTCTTTGTCTCCGCATTTTTTATGCTTTCTTGGTGCACCCCCTAGTGGTCTTTGTGTGCAGTCCTCCTGTAGTTAAGCCTTGATTGTTGTAGTTACTACTAGGGGCATTTGAACTCCAGGCCAGCTGGCTGTGAGAATCAGCTGTGTCTGCAGTGAGAGAACTTCTGTCCTCTAGGGAGGTGCTAATCTAGCCCTTGCCTGAGGCTATCTGGCAAATGGCTCTGCGCAGGGCTTGGGAGGGGCGGGTGGGTCGCTTGGGCTCGGGATCAACAGGGTGGGCCAGAGAGAGCAGTTATGGCTGCTCTCAGTTCCGTCCCTAGGGGCTCTGCCTCACAGAGTCCCAGCAACCGCTGCAAACCTCGGAGAGAAAGCTGCCTTCGAGTTCTGACCGAAGCCAGACAGTCCCGCTTCTCCCGTTAGAGTCTGGGTCCCTAGAGACTCGCCCGGATCTGGAGCTCAGAATCTGAGACTCCCTCCGGATTGAAAGCACCAACCGCGCCCTCCGCCGCCAGCCTGCTCCGCGTGCACTCCGTACCTGAGTATTTCACTTCAGCACTGCGCCTCCTCTGAGTGTGGGTATGATATTCTCTTTCCTCCTAGTTGTAGAATTTCCACTCAGCCAGCCTTCCTGTGGTTTGGATGATGTCTGTCCCTTCTTTCTTTTGTATGCAGGATGTTTCTTTGTCTACCCATGATCCCTCCTCTCATGGTGTCTGGTTATATAGCTCTTTCTCTCCTGCATTGACTTAAAGGCACAAAATACAACACAACAAGGCACAACACCCAAGGTTGTGCCACCAAAGAAAAGAGAATTAGGGGATAAAAAGAAAAGAGTGGAAAAATTGTATTGGGAAAAGGAAAAAAATGTAAGAGAGAAAAGAAAGAGAATAAAAAAGAATAGCGGAAATATATGTATATGGGGAGAAGATGCCAATAAAACAACAACTAATCCAAAAAGTGCAAACAACAAACACCCAGAGATGAATACAAACTACAAAAAAACAACTTATCAAAAAAATGCAAACAACAAACACCCAGATGAATCTGAGGAGGGAGTGCTTATTTCCAGAAGGTATGGTCAAGGAATTGAATGAATGGAGAAATAGCCTCACTTCAGTATAGAGGAGGTAGAAAGAGAATTAGTGTATAAGATGAAAAGTAAAAAACAGAAAATATAAAAAAGGAAATAAAATATATATCGAAAAGAATATATATATAATATATATATTATTTTCTATAAAATATATATAGAAAAGGATATATATATATATGTATATATATATATTCCCCTTCTTTAATATATCTATCTATGTATTTGTTAACTATTGGAACAGGAGAATAGAGAGTAGATATGCCTGAGTTGGTGATTGGAATTAGTTAAGCTATTAGTAGAAGAAGAGAACAAGCTAGTTGAGGAAAAACAGAAGAAAAAAAGAGAAACAAACAAACAAAAATGAAACTAATCAACAATCAAAGAAACACACAACAACAAGACAGAGAGAAAGAAAAAGGCAAAACAAAACAAAATAAAATGAAAAACAAAAAAAGAAAAGAAAAGGAAGAGAGAAAAAATTTGGATAGTGAAGAAAGAGAAGAGAGAATTGTGTATGGACTTAGAGCAGGGGAGAGGAATTTAGATATATAAGTAAGATCAATTTTTAACAGGAGGTAAAAATAAAGGATAGGGCAAAACTAAAGCAGGAAGAGGGTAAGAGAAAAGAGAACTCTAGTGCATTGTTTGTAGGTTTTCAAACTGATGCAGCCACTTGGGAAAACATTGTGGATGCTCCATAAAAAATATGACTACTCTAGGACCCAGCAATTGCATTTCTGGGCATTTATCCAAAATGCTAATTTGGAAAGATATATGCATTTGTTATTTATAAGAGCCATTACATGAAAACAGCCAAAGTGCCCACCAAGACAATTGGATGAAAAATGTATATGTATAATGGAATTTTACTCAGCCATAAAAAGAATGAAATTTTACCATTTGTGACAAGCTGGATGGACTTATAGGCTATTATTTTAAGTAAAATAAGTCAGACAGAGAAACACAAATAGCAATACTTTACTTATATATAGAGTATAAAGAACAAAATACAGAAACAGACTCATAAAGACAGAGAACAAAATGATGGTTGCCAGAGGGAAGAGGGGTTGGGAGTTAGGTGAAAAAGGTGAAGGAAGTCGAATAAGTACAATTGGTAGTTACAAAGTAGTCACAGGGATGGAAAGTACAGCACAGTGAAAATAGTTAATAATATTGTAATACCTATGCATGGGGCCAGGTGGGTACTAGACTTATTGGGAGGATCTATTCATACATTATATACATGTCTAACCACTATGCTGTACATTTGAAACTAAAATAAGATTGAATTCCAACAATAGCTGAAAAATAAGAATACATGTCATTATGTTTCTTAGTTATAAAGAACACTTTATTATGTCTTCTTTTGTAGGTATAGTGATGATGAATGCACTTATATTTTGTGTTTGGAAATTTCTGTTTCACTTTTAATAATATATTGCTGTATAAGACGTTTACAATAAGGGCACAAATTAAATTCTACCTATTAATTAACCTTTACTAATATATACAACCGTATAACCACTACACAGAACAAGGCATAGAATATTACCAGCAATTAAGACAACTCCCTCTTACTCTGTCAGTCAAGATTCAATGAAAAGTAGCCACTGTTCTAACTTTTATTATTATACTAGAGGCCCGGTGCATAAAATTCATGCATGGGGGTGGGAGGGGAGTGTCCCTCAGCCTGGCCTGCATGCTCTCCAATCCAGGACCACTCAGGGGATGTCCGACTGCCGGTTTAGGCCTGAACCCACAGTCAGACATCCTTCTCACAATCCAGGACCACTGGTTCCTAACCACTCACCTGCCTACCAGCCTGTTCGCCCCCTACTGCCCTCCCCTGCCAGCCTGGTTGTCTGCAACTGCCCTCCCCTGCCAGCCTGGTTGTCTGCAACTGCCCTCCCCTGCCAGCATGATTGCCCCTAATTTCCTGCCAGCCTGAACTTACCCTAACTGCCTCTGCCTCGACCCCCGCCACCATGGCTTTGTCTGGAAGGAAGTCAGATGTCCAGAAGATGGCAGGTCGACCCATCAAATTAGCATATTACCCTTTTATTAGCATAGATACAAGACTCTGGCTTGTGTCTGAACTTCATGTGAAGGAATTAATACACTATATATTTGCATAAATCTTCTTTTGTACAATATTTTCCTTTGTTTGTGACACCCAAAAACTTATGACATATAGCAGCAGCTTTTTTATTTTCAATATTGTACAACATCTCAGTGTAACTATATGCCAGTTTATTTGTATTACTCTTAATGTACATTAAAGTTGCCCGCTCCTGCTTATTTTCAATAGTACAGATAAGACTATCTTATTCATGATTTTTGTTTACACATGCAGACATTGCTGGTGATAACATACCTAAATGAAAAAAAAAACTTTATTTATGAAAGAGAGAGAGAGAGAGAGAGAGAGAGAACATCAATTTGTTTTTCCACTTATTTATGCATTCATTGGTTGATTCTTGTATGTACCCTAACCCGGGATTGAACCCACAAATTTGGAATATCATAACAACACTCCAACCAACTGAGGTACCTGGCTAGAATCTATACCTAAAATTTTAATTGTTAGTTATATGGTATATTTTACAAAGTGGATGTACCAATTACACTCTTCTGTGCAGTGTGTGAGAATTCCTTACTTAGACTCTGTGTTAGCGAATGTATTCCTTTATGTGACGTACCTGAAGTTATTTTGCTTATTCTCTTTGCTTTTTAAATAAAAATTATTGGAGTATAATTTATACATAATAAAATGCATCAATTTTAAGAGTAAAGTTTGAGAAAATTTGAAAATATCCATCCAAGTAATCAACACCCCCACTAGGTATATAATATCTTTGTTATCTCAAAACATTCCTTCTCTGATCTCCTTCAATTACTGACCTGCTTTCTGTCACTATATATTTGATTTTCCTGTTGTAGAATTATAAATGTATGGAATACAGCATGTACTATTTTGTGTTCAAATATTTTGCTCAGTGTAATGTTTTTGAAATTTTCTATTTTATTTGTTCTAACAGTTTATTCCATTTTGTATGTAGCTGAGTAGTTTTCTAATATATGAATATACCAAAATATGTTTCCCCATTCAATTTTTAAATTTATCTTTATTGTTGAAAGTATTACATATGTCCCCTTTTTTATCCTATTGACTCTATCCACCTGGCCCTCTCACCCCCCATACCTCTCCGCTCTGGCCTTCACCACACTGTTGTCTCTGACCATGGATTATGCATACTAGTATATACATAAAAGTTTTTGGTTAATTGCTCTTCCAACACCCCCACCCTCACCTTCCATCTGAGATTCATCAGTCTGTTTCATGCTTCTATGTCTCTGGATCTATTTTGTTCATCAGTTTATTTTGTTCATTAGATTTCACATATGAGAGAGATTATGTGATACTTCTCTTTCTCTGACTGGCTTATTTTGCTTATCACAATACTGTCCAGGTCCCTCCATGCTGTTGCAAATGGTAGGAGTTCTTTCTTTTTTACAGCTGCATAACATTCCATTGTGTAAATGTATTACAGCTTTTTTAATCCACTAATCTGCTGATGGGCTGTTTCCAAATCTTAGCTATAGTAAATTGTGCTCCTATGAACATCGGGGTGCATATATTCTTTCTGACTGGTATTTCTGAACTCCCATTTGACCCAGTGATCCCACTTCTAGGAGTAACTGATTTTTAAACAAGATTTAAATCAGTTGAAAAACTGTAGGTTTCTATAGACATTTATCTGATGTTGTGTTTGTTGTATAAGAGCAATGTTTGGGCTGCCATTCAACTCTGTGAATTCTGATAGTTGACTTGAAGCTTTCTTAAGAAATTTTCTTAATATTGACATAAGTTTGCACACTGACAGATGATAACTAGAATTAGTGGGGCAATCACATTGTAAAGTATAAACATATCAAATCACTATATTGTACACCTAAAATTAATATAGCTAACATAATGTTGAATATTAACTATACTTAAATTTTTTAAAATTTATAATTTAAGAATATTTAAAAAAAGAAATTTTCTTCATGTTTAAATACCAATAGCAAGTCTTTTAAAACTTCCTTTTCACAACTTTTATTTGGATCATGATAAAGTTATCAGGGAATTTGTTTCATAATAATTTGCATATAATATATGTAACCTATCCACTTAACTTTAGCAGAATCTTTTATATCAATACAGTTCAAAAGTATCAGATATTTTAAATATATTTTATTGATTTTTTTTTACAGAGAGGAAGGGAGAGAGATAGAGAGCCAGAAACATCGATGAGAGAGAAACATCGATCAGCTGCCTCCTGCACACCCACCACTGGGGATGTGCCCGCAACCAAGGCACATGTCCCCAACTGGAGTCGAACCTGGGACCCTTCAGTCTGCAAGCCGATGCTCTATCCACCGAGCCAAACTGCTTAGGGCAAAAGTTTCAGATATTTTAATTCTCCTGAATAGGTCCTCATGCCATAAAATTAATGTGCCATCATAGGTTTGCTTTTCCCATATTTCTAAGCAACAACTCTAACAAAAACACTGTCTTAAAATTAAAAGAGAAACCTCAGAAATATTTTAGTAATATACAGTTAAAACTCTTATTTAAATTGAATTTCTCTGCAACATTAAAATCTAATATTGGGCCTATTATTATTATTATTATTACTACTACTACTACTACTATTATTATTTTAGTAATAGTGAAAAAATCTTTCTTACTAAAGACCAGAAGGTTTTCCTATATTGTCTTTAGACTATGAAACAATTCATATTTTTGTTTCATATTTACTAGATTAAAAAAAGAAACAGCTGAGTGGAATTTCCTTTATTGGCACATAAATTGTACTTTCTGAATATGTCTTTAGGGGAATATTGTTTGCTATTGGTTCCCTTGGGTCCTTATTGAGCCAAAAGATAAAATTTAGTTTGAATCATGGGATATGTTAAATTTCTGTACTTAAACATATTTCTTCTTAGATTTTAATCACCTGTGACATAACACTTCCAGTTAAAGACTAAGAAGAACTTAGTGAAAATTTAACCAAACTGGAAGGGATGGTAGAGATACATCCATGTTCTTTAGTATCTGAATAATGAGATATGCTGTGAGTGTGAACTTAAGTGAATAATGGAAAATATTTTGAAAAAGAAAGAAAACACATTTTACTTTTTATTTGAATCCTTCTGAAGAAAACATTGATTTTTGTAAAATATCCTTTTAATAATTGAATGAAGTCCTGAAATTATTATCATCACTCTTAATTTAGTTAGTTTATGTATTCTACTATATATCATAACAAAAAAGGAAATCCCAATGTGCCGTGTGTAAGGTAAGTCAAATTTTAATATGTCTTTTTTAAAATCAGAACTTAGGAAAATATTTTGGAAGTACAAGATAATTGAACTTGTCTTTAAATTGTCTTATTGATCCATTCTTTTTGATGAAGAAATAAAAACTTCTATAAAATTTTGCTATGAACACACACACACACACACATATATATATATGTAACATCTATTTTCATAGATAAATGACTAATTCATTTTATTTATCTAACCCTATGAACTTTAACTGCATTAGATAAATTAGAAGGAGCTATTTTTCACTTTTTGAGGAAATCTACAAAATATTTACACCTAGTTCAAATTTAAAAACAATTGGTGTGTTTAACAAAACTCAGAAGATTATTAAAACTAGAAAATGATGAAATAATGTCTTTACTACTTATAGTTTGCCTACCATGTCATAAAATTCCACAGACAATGAATAAGAAATGTAGACTTATATTTTAATGAAAAAAGTGATTAATAGAAAAACTTAAGGAACAATCAAATGGAAATATTTATGTGGAAATGCAAGGACTAACATTATTCACAAACAATAAACAGATTAAAACTGGTGGCAAGAATTCAGATATGTTTAACACAAAGATTCTAGGGATTTAGTAACTTTAAAAAGAATATGTATGAATAAAATAATATCAGGTTATCTAGAAAAGTAGAGGAATATATTTGAATAAACTTAGTTGATAAGAAATAAAAGTACTTATGTGACATTTGATTTTTTTCTATTATAGTTTATATTTTTAAAACATGGGGGAAGAAGAAAGAATTTTGAATATCATCTGGCAATTCTGAAAATTGGCTAAGACAAACAGTCTTGCTCTACTACAAATAATATAATTAACAGAAAACAAATTGTAATCAGTAACTATGGGATATGGTTATAACACTAGTCAGTGACAAGAACTGTGACTGTGCTTAAGATCATTTTATATGCAAGCAAAGCTACAGCTTCTTAATGTAATATGCACAACCATAAAGAAGGTAATATAAAACTATTATAATTGAATAAAGTAAAAATAGATTAAAATATAAGAAGACTTATTTCAGTTTTTCTGTTTATTTCCCAAGTCATCCAGATTTGAATAATTGTTACTGATTTACTGGGAATTTTCTAAGTATTGAATCTAAAGGCCACTGATAAAATGTATGAATAGGCAAGCAGATGGAGTTAAAAAAAAATGTAAAGGAAATGCTACAAAAAATAAAAGAAAGGACATATAAAATGGAACTTAGTGATGAGTAAAAGGAATAAAATTACTTAAAATATTTGCTAATTTCAGAAAATAGAATATCTAAACTATTTAAATAGTCTATTAGGGTAAAGTCTTTGGAAGATGATATAGATCAATGTTAAATTGTGGGGATAAAGTTTTAATGACTGATAAACCACAGTCAGACTTATTTCAATCTTGTCAAAGGAAAATACTCAGCATTTTTATAAATATGACTGACTTTAGAGGACATATTCATTTTGATGAATTCAAAGTAGATTTGTGAAAATATTTACACATTGACAAGTTTCTGAATGTGAAACATTCTATGGCTGAGAATAAAGAAACCTATTTTCTCACTTGTGCTTTAAATTTTTTTTCTAGCTTTGATAGGAAAACAAAAAAGAAATGAACAAGTCAACAGAAATAGAGTTCATTTTGCTTGGACTGACAGGTGACCCTCTGTTGCAAATTGTGATTTTCCTGTTTTTATTTTTCAACTACATCTTGAGCCTGACGGGGAACTTAATTATCATCCTCCTCACCATGCTGGATCCCCGTCTCAAGACTCCAATGTATTTCTTCCTCAGAAATTTCTCCTTCTTAGAGATTTCATTCACAACCGTCTGCATTCCACGATTCTTAATAAGCATTCTGAGTGGAGACAAAACAATTTCCTACAGTGGTTGTGTAACTCAATTGTTCTTTTTCATTTCATTAGGAGTTACAGAATTTTTCCTTCTGGCTGCCATGTCCTATGACCGCTATGTTGCCATCTGCAAACCGCTGCACTACCCCATCATTATGAACAGCAAAGTGTGCTGTCAGCTTGTACTCAGCTCTTGGATATCAGGATTCCTAATCATATTTCCCCCTTTGGTCTTGGGACTCAAGCTGGATTTCTGTGCCTCCAAAACGATTGATCACTTCCTCTGTGACACTTCTCCCTTACTGCAGATCTCTTGTACAGATACGCATTTCATAGAGTTGATGGCCTTTGTCTTAGCTGTGGTGACACTTGTCATCACTTTGTTGTTAGTGGTCCTCTCCTACGTGTACATCATCAAAACCATTCTAAAATTCCCTTCTGTTTAACAGCGAAAAAAGGCCTTTTCCACCTGTTCCTCACACATGGTTGTTGTCTCTATTACTTATGGGAGTTGCATCTTTACGTACATGAAACCTTCAGCAAGGGAACGGGTGTCTTTAACTAAAGGCGTAGCTGTGCTCAATACCTCTGTTGCTCCCTTACTAAACCCCTTCATTTACACTTTGAGGAACCAGCAGGTGAAAGAAGCTCTCAAGGATACGCTTCAAAGGTTTTGTTATTTTGAAAACAATGAGACAAAATTGGGGTGTAAGTAATATGTTGTCGAAACATGAATGGGAAAATTGAAAACAATGTTCAGTTCATTCATTCATAGCTATGCCATTTCTCCCCTCAATGATTTATATCATATTAGGCTTACTAAGTCTTCCTGGTCTCTGTACTTCTCTCTGTTCTTTCTGAATAGATCTTTTTACTCTTTAGTGGTAAACTGCCTTCTCCAATTCAGAATATTAAATTCCATCTTTGATTAGAAATATATCTCCCCATAAATGATACTTTCATGTACTGAATGCCTTCAAAAACTAAACCTTGCAAGATATATGTGGTTAATTATTTCAACATGTGTGTGCTAATTGCTAAGCATTGCTTTTAGGTATTTTCTCAGCTAAATTGTGAGAGAAAACTCAAAATTTGATAATTATAACATGCAATAATTGCTATTGTAATGAAAAAGAGAGAAAAATTAAATAATTTTAAGGATCATGGTAACCTTTCAAAAAGTTATTTATGCTGAAACTTGAAGGTTGAATAAGGAAATAAAAAATTCCAAAAGTTCTTTAATCAGAGATATAAAATGTGAAAAGGAGAGTTACAGTGATTGAGTATATCGTGTTTGTAACATTATTAGTTATTGTTTGGTGTAGAAATAATTGAACTCCAGGCTTTGATTAAAATTGCTTATATTGTATTGCAGTATTAGGCCTACAAAGGATAGCCATGAAAGAAATTTAGGTATAATTTATTTACATATGGGGTTGGGAATCTTTCTATATATTTTAAACTATTTTCAAATTAAAAATGCCTGACCCATTTTGTTTCTATCAGTTTAATCAAATTTAAGAAGCATAATGTTTTTGAGGTGTACCCATACTATTGCATGCATCCTTAGTTCATTTCTTTTTGCTGATGTGATTTAGTAGAATCTCTGGTGTCCTTGAGTCATACCTTGCATTCTCTACCCTAGTCTTACACCTTGGTGGTTTTATTCTCTGAGGAATCTCTCCCTGAGATTGGCCAGTGTGAAAATCAGGATAAACCATATTCTGAAATTCCAATCACTGAAAACTATTATCATCCCACAATGTCCTTTGAAATAAGCTGTCTGCTAAAGGGAAATAGATAAAAGGGAGTGCTTCTTCATGTCTTGTTAACTCTACTCTTCACTTTCCATTCTCTAAGGAAGTTGGATGACCGGGAATGTCCCCAGAGGAGAAAAAGAAGGATACATGTGGAGGAATACCATGACCCTTTTGTTGCTTATTTTAGAAGCCCATCTGTGTTCCAAATTAACTCCTATTATTTTTTTTTGAAAAAAAATTTAAATTTAACTCTGTTAAAAGTGTTACAGATGTCCCTCTCTTTCCTCCCAATTGACCCCTTTCTCTCTGTACCCACCCCCTCCCCATGCCTACACCACACTATTATCTGTGTCCATTGCAAAAGACCTCAAAACTCAACCTGCTTTTGAAGAGCTAGGCAGTGGTCCGCAAACTGTGGCTTGAGAGCCACATGCGGCTCTTTGGCCCCTTGAATGTGGCTCTTCCATAAAATACCACGTGCGGGCGCGCACCTACAGTGCGATTGAAACTTCGTGGCCCATGCGCAGAAGTCAGTATTTTGTGGAAGAGCCACACTCAAGGGGTCAAAGAGCCGCATGTGGCACATGAGCTGCAGTTTGCCGACCACTGAGCTAGGGGAATCATGTTTGAACACCGGATAGAATATTGAGGAAACCAATAGCATATATCTCAGGTTGGAGTCCTTTGGAGATTGGTTCATGAAAGATGCTGGGAAATGGCAGTAATTTCTGAGGAAGCATCTATCAACATTCTCAACAGTAAGGTAGGTAGTTCTCAAATGCTATAAAACCACTATGGATCTCCTGTCTGCTCACCAGTCTGACTACAAAACAGCTCTGGAGATTATTATGCTAAGTGAAATATGTAAATCAGAAACAGACAAATACCATATGATCTCATTTATATGTGGAATCCTAATGAACAAAATAAATTGATGAACACAATAGAAATAGAGGCATGGGTACATGGAACAGCTTGACAGCTATCAGAAGGGGAGTGGACAGGAGGAATGGATGAAAGAAGATAAAAGGATAAGCCAAAGAACATATATGCATAACCCATAGACAACAGTGTGGTCATGGTGAGAGGGGTGGGGTGGCAGGGGCTGGGTGGAGGTGGGCAAAGGGGGGGGCGGATGAGGACATTTGTAATAGTGTCAACAATAAAAATAAATAAAAAAAGCCAGCCTCTGCTGTTTTTCCATTTTCAAATTTTGCACAAAGTCCTCTCATTGATAAACTGTACATTTGAACCACACAGGGAAAAGGATGCTGGGAAATGGTATCCTGTTTCCCCGGCACTCAGAGAACAACTAAGAAAGTCATATGTGATCAGTTGGCAGCAGATAATTCAATGCAGATAGTTTGAAAATAACCAAAAACATGGGCTCAGAAATTGCAAATCATTATTTCTTTCTCTGGCTGTGCCAAAGAATGATGTCAGTGTTAGGGGCAAGTTAAAGAGATAAGGTTTGTTTTTTACCTCTTGTTCAGTTTATCCCATTAAATACAATAGTACTTGAAGGTTTTAACATTATGAATGCTTCAATCCATGTAATACATTCATATTACTTCAGAAATTTTTGGCACCCTGTTGAAACCTATGTTTCTTCAGGGCACAGTATATGGGCTTTATATGGAGGAAAGAATGAGAAAAAAAGAGATGTAAAAGTATAAAATAACTTATATTACTACTAGAGGCCTGGTGCATGAAATTTGTGCACTTGGAGGAGGGTCCCTCAGCCTGGCCTGTGCCCTCTTGCAGTCCAGGAGCCCTCAGGGGTGTCCAAATGACGCTTTAGGCCTGCTCCCACCAGGAGCAGTCAGACATTCTTAAGGCTGGGAAAGGCTTTCACCACCGCTGCTGCGCTCGCCAGCCCTGAGCCTGGTTTCTGGCTGAGTGGTGCTCCCCCTGTGGGAGCGCACTGACCACCAGGGGGCAGCTCCTGCATTGAGCATCTGCCTTCTGGTGGTCAGTGTGCATCATAGGGAACGGTCGTTCTGCCGTTCAGTCAATTTGCATATTACCCTTTTATTATGTAGGATTACAGTAATTACATTACCGGAGGCTAGCACAAGTCTAGTACACATAAATACAAATTTCTGTGGTAAGGAGAGAACCAAAATGGCGGCATAGGTAAACGCCTGTACTTGCTGCCTCCCACAACCACTTCAAAATTACAATTAAAATACAGAATAACTATCATCCAGAACCACGGGAAAGCTGGCTGAGTGAAAGTACCACATCTAGAGAGGTAAAGAAGAAAGCACTTTGAGACTGGTAGGAGGTGCGGAGGCACAGAATGGGCAGGCCCGGCACTGGGTGTGCCCCTTTTTATTTTTTTTCTACAAAAAGTATAAAGGGCTTTTATTATTTGTAACATAGGCACAACTATTTAAAGTTAATAAACTTTTATTTAAGGAATTTCACATGTTCTGAGTTCTTCCACTGCCTTAGTTCCTCTCTTGAGTTTGAGTGTTACTCGTCTTATTCCCTTTTTTTGCTCAATCATGATGTCATTTCAGTCAGTCCTATATAATATGAATAGAGATTATCATGATCACCAACTTTATGGTAACTGAGAAGGATTGGCTAGACAAAGGACATCAAGGCCCCAGATATCTAAGATGGCTGTTATCAAATCTCACTGATTACCAATGGCTATTACAGAAACCTCCTATAGCTTGTGTTATATTTATAGTGGACAGTGATCTAGCAATGTAAATTAAGGTTAGTAAAATGTTCCCAGTAGGCTGAATGCTATGCTACCAACATGGCAGGAAAAAAACCTATTGGGGAAATGTTTTGTGGTCATGTCCATGGCAAATGAGAAACTGCATTCTAAAAGCCTTAGTAATGACCATTAAGTGTGTGCTGCTTTTTAAATAGGGAGGGAGATTGCCTCTGTGGAGGCCACCTGGAGGAGCAAGGAGTCTTAGCCCCATACCAGAGTCCCAGCTCAGGGTCCCAGAGCTGGGGAAAGAAGTCCCTATGGGCCATAAGAACTATGAACTGTAAAAACCAGTGCAGATTGGGGCTGAGTGACACACAGGCTGCTGGAGACCCAACTGCTCCTCTTAAAAGGCCAGCACTGTGAATTGAATTTACAAGTTCCTGTTTGCTCTGACCTCCAGTGCCGGGGGGAGGCTCAGGGGGAACCTAGACACATACGGGAGAAACTGGAGTGTCTAGCATCAGGGTAGGAACGTGGGGGCAGCTTTCTTCCAAATGGAGGTGCTTACAACAGTCATTGTTTCCATGCTGGGATCTCCCCTTGCAGGGCTGACTGGCAGCCATTTCTGTTTACTCTGCCCTGGTGATTCCCTGAGACCGTGCTCCACCCAATTTACAACCCCACCCAAGCTGTGCGCAGTGGCTTTTGCATATGAATGGTCTGTCCTTTTCCAGCCTAAAACCTGTCAAACAAGCTGCAGCTGGGTCAGGGAGCCCCAAACCTATCAATAAAAGGCCCAAGGCCGGCACCAGCACCAGCCTGCCTTGCTTCACAGTTGGGCCTTGCATGGACACTTCCAAACCTGATACAAACAGGAGGAATCTGCAGATCTCTTTTTAGCTCCTGCTGGGTGGCTCCTAGGCAGTGGCTGACTTTGCACCTCCCTGGAGACCCAAGAGCCAGCGCACCCAGTGGTCAGGGTGAGACCAAACCAGATTACAACTCTTCACATCCATAAGTGACACACTCAACAGGCAGACTCAGTGAGCACCAAAGCCCCACTGAAGCAAGTCCTAATCCATAAGGGTGTCTCTGAACAGCAGCTCTTGCACTGAAGTCACAGCTGAACCCCACAGCCAATTGGCGTGGAGATCAATTTCCCACAGTGACACCAAGAGCAATCAAGGCTCAACTACAACAAGACTGTGAACACAGCCCACAAAGGGGTGCACCAAGAGTGTCCACCTCAGGTGATTGGGGAGTCTGAGCTACTGGGCCCTATAGGACACCTACCACACAAGGTCACTCTATCAACTCAAGGAGACTTAGCAGCTACCCAATACATAGAAACAAACACAGGAAGCAGCCAAAATGTGGAGACAAAAAAAATGCCACAAATGAAAAATGGAAGAAAGCAAACTAGTGGATATAGAGTTCAAAATCACAGTTAGAAGGTTACTCAAGAAACTTCTAGAAACCACTGAGGAACTTAGTGAGCCCTTCAAAGATCTTAGTGAGAATGCCAAAAAAAAAAAAAAAAAAAAAGAAGAAAAAAAAATAGGAAAAGGACCAGTCAGAAATTAAGCATACACTGACTGAAATAAAGAATAATATACAGGGATTTAACAGTAGACTATAGAATCCTGAGAATCAAGTCAATGATTTGAAATATGAGGAAGCAAAAAACACCCAACCAGAAGAGCAAAAAGAAAAAAGAATCCAAAAACATGAAGATAGTGTAAGGAGGCTCTTGGACAACCTCAAATGTACCAACATCCGAATTATGGGGGTGCCAAAAGAAGAGAGAGAGCAAGATATTGAAAACCTGTTTGAAGAAATAATGACAGAAAACTTCGCCTACCTGGTGAAAAAAATAGACTTACAAGTTCAGGAAGCACAGAGATCCCCAAATAAGAGGAATCCAAAGAGGACCACACTAAGGCACATCATAATTAAAATGCCAACGGCAAAAGACAAAGAGAGAATCTTAAAAACAGCAAGAGAAAGACAGTTAGTTACTTACAAGGGAGTGCCTATATGACTGTCAGCTGATTTCTCAACAGAAACTATTCAGGCCAGAAGGGAGTGGCAAGAAATATTCAAAGTGATGAATAGCAAGAACCTACAACCAAGATTACTCTACCCAACAAAACTATCATTTAGAATTGCAGGTCAGATAAAGAGCTTCACAGACAAGAAAAACTAAAGGAGTTCATTACCACCAAACTCGTATTATATGAAATGCTGAAGGGTATTTTTTTTTAAGAAGAGGAAGAAGAAGAAAAAGGTAAAGATAAAAAATATGAACAACAAAGTGACAACAAATACATATCTATCAACAAGTGAATATAAAAATCAAGTGAATAAAAAATCTGATGAACAGAATAAACTGGTGAATGGAATATGGAATAGAATCTTGGGCATGGAAATGGAACAGTCTGATGATACTCAGAGGGAAGGGGGTAGGAGGGGGGTGTGGAAAGAGAGAAGGAAAGACCTTATATGCACTTATGCATTACCTATGGACACAAACAATAGGGTGGCAAGGGCCTGGGGTGGGGTGGGAACCAGGTGGAGGGAAGCTATGTGAGAAAAAAAAGAGGGACATCTGTAATAATCTCAACAATAAAGATTAAAAAAAATTTCTGTGGTGAAAACATTTAAGATCTACTCTATTCATCACTTTTAAGTATGTAAGACCATATTGTAACTATAGTCATTATGCTGTATATTAGATCCCTATATGTATTCACTTATCCTATGACTAGAATGTTGTACCTTTGAACAACATCTCCCTATTTTCCCATCTTCTAGTCTCTGAAAAATTTTAATTTGTATATTGATCCCGTGATTGATACAGAATCATAAAAATGAGTTTGTCATCTATCATCTATATGTTTAATATATTATTACAATATACATTATAGTTTGCTATTAGTAGAGTATAAAAACTGAATGTTAAAGAAATTGAACATCATTAAGACAATACAGTACTGTCGTAAACCAGAATATTTTTCTTTTTCAAAAATAGATTGTCAAAAAATAAATAAGCAGATATAGTGATTTCATATGTCAACAAGAAATTTAAATCTGTTTTATTCATAAACTTGAATGTTTTAGAAATATGGTGAAGTAGATGAAAATGGTGATAAAGATAAAGTTAAGTTTATTTAAGGTTTCCATGGCCCTGGCAATGGAAGCCTTATATTACTGTCTCTGCCTAGCCCCCTTCTTCTATCTCCTCACAACCACTGAGAAGCACCAGCTGGGAAACCATTATATTTTTTTATCGGTTTCATCTTTGAATTTTCTTTTAGAATTTATCTTAAAATTATTTATTTGTAAAGAAAGAAAGGGAGCCATAATCAGCCCACAGATTTTAAAGAATTTCTAAAATACAGAAAGAATATAATTTCCCTGTGTATCCTCATCTCAGTTTCACTCCATATTTATATCATCTTATTTTTATCATTATTGGATGGGAACCAAGGGAAACGAGAAAGGATAATTGATATCCAATATTTGATCATCCTATTAGGGCCAAGAACAAAAACATGGCCCTAGCTGGCTTGGTTCAGAGATAGAGTGTTGGCCCATAAACTGAAGGGTCCTGGGTTCAATTCTGGTCAAGGGCACGTACCTTGGTTGCAGGCTCAATCCCAGGCCCTAGTCAGGGCGCGTGTGGGAGGCAACCAATTGATGTGTCTCTCTTACATTGATGTTTCTTTTTCCCTGTCTCTGCCTCCTCTTCTGCTCTCTAAAAATCAATGTGAAAATATCCTCTGTTGAGGATTACCGACAACAACAACAAAAGAATAAAAAGATATTCTTTGTAAGTGGAAATTGATCACTTCATGGAGAAAGATTGGTGTAAGGGAAGCATGGTGAGACAATAAAAGGGAGTGCAGGGTCATGTTCAAGCATGATATAATTAAATAATTGTAATGTGGGGTTTTGTTGTTATTGAATGAGAAGGGGAGCAAATAGAGTGTAGAGCTAACATGTAGAAATTACATGGGTCTAGACTTGGAATTTCTAAAAACATTAATAATAGAGGCGAGAAATTTATTAGAAATTCTGAATCATTATTCTATCAAGAAGGAAGATCAAAATTCCTATGTACCAATTGGTAGTCAGGAGTACCAATTGGTAGTTATAGGATAGTCAGAAAGATGTAACGTATAGCATGGGGAATAGACATTGTAATAACTGTTGGCTACTAGCTTTATCAGGTGATCACTTAATAAGTTATGTAATGTCTAATCACTGGGTTATAGACCTGAAACTAATATAATATTGTACATTAAATGTAATTAAAAAATAAAAATTATTTACAGTAAAAAAGATAAAGAAAAACTCCTATGTACCTTTCAACCCACCATTCCTTATCATTAGAGAAGGTCTTGATGTCCAACTTATGTCAGATAAAATGATAGCATTTTAAAAGTTCACAATAGGTAGAATATTAACATAAATGAAAACATCATTCTAAATTACGAAAAAAGAAAATACCTACTTATATTTCATTTAGATGTAACTGGACTATAGCGAAATTGGATGTGGTCTAGTTTCATACTGATACTAAAGTCTAATACAGAAAGCTTCAAAGCCAGAAGAAAGCTAAAATTAAATTTAATTAAATGTCTTGAGTAAACCATTGAAAATATTAATGCATAATCCACTGCTACACTTCATACAATCTCTTTCCTAAATTTACTCTTACCTAACCTCCCCTCACCCCCGACACACACACATATCATGGTTCTCTGATAGTTTCATTTTGTTTTCCTTTTCTCCCTTGATACTTATTTCCCCTAAAAATATTACTCATTGCTTATTGGCATCTTGTATTTTCTTTCCACCACCCTCTCTTCAAATCTACCACATACTGTAGTCTGATTCTCTTTAAGGTTGAGAAAGATAAAATCTGAGCAAAAAAGCCTGTAGTGATAATTTGCACTGTTATACAAAATCCTAATGTTATCAATATATTGACTAAAGTTGAAAATTAAAAAACAGACAGTATATCATGGATTGATGGTCAACACTAGTTTCTGATATTTTGAGTTCAATCTCAACATGTTTGCCTACAAAAATAGTTAGTAAAATTTCAAACAAATAAATAAATAATACATAAATGTGGTTTTAACCAGGAAAGTGGCAATGGAAATGTTGAGAGGTGGTTAAGTTCCAATATATAGAGTTTTCAAACTTGAGACCAACTAAGAGCACCTTGGGAATAAGCACAGAAAGGAAACAGACCCAGAGAATGAACTTTGGGCCAATTCAACATACAGAAGTCAGAAAAATAAGGAGGGATCAGCAGAAAATATGTAGCCAGAGCACATAGTGAGGTAGGCGGGACAATCACCAGGGTAGAAGGGTATTAAGAAAATAAAGTGAAGGAAGGGTTTCAGGCAAATAAAAGGCTGTCAGTGTTCTCTGGCCCAGTGGAAAAAGAAAAGGGAAAAAATTCTCTCTGGAGTAGATAAAACCATATATATGGTCCCCAGTTTTTTTCTGTAAGAATAACTTCAAACAGTGTCCAGCAAAAAATAAATCAGACATGAAACAATAGAGAAAAAAACACCCATAAATATAGAAACAAATAGTGTCTCCAGAAGTTGGAATTATCTGGCTAGCTACTATAATAAACTAAGTGTACTGTGCTCAAGGACAAAAGCTGAAATGTAATCTCTAGATAGTTAACCTATGTTCTTTTTAAACAACAAGCTAACATATAGTCATGGTGGCCAAGACCTGGAAACAACCAAAGTGTCCTTTGATAGATGATTGGATATAGAAGATGTGATATCCATGTTGCCATTTGTAACAAGATGGATGGATATTGAGAATATTATGCTAAGCCAAATAAGTCAGACAGAAATGGCCAAGAACCATATGATTTTACTTATATGTGGGTTGTATAACTGAAAGCAATAAATGCACAAACAAGAAAACAAACAGAATGACATCAGAGGAACTGCAACATGAGAGAACCTCTTGGCATCTCCCCCTGAAATTTCAACAAGTTAACCAACTATAATTCAACAAAGAAATCCCTGCTCAATACAGAGCCATGCCTGAAAGACTCATGCATTAAAACATCTAAAAGTGGGAATAAATGGGGAGATGAGAAGGGAGGAAAGCATAGACAGCCCACAGACATAGATGGTGCATTTATAACACTGTACACATGAAACCTATATAATTTTATTAACCAACTAGAGCCCCAGTGCATGAAATTTGTGCATGGAGGAAAGTCCCCTCAGCCTGGCCTGCACCCTCTTGCAATCTAGGACTGGTGGCTCCTAACAGCTCGCCTGCCTGCCTGCCTGCCTGATTGCCCCTACTCACTCCCCTGCCTGATCACCCCTAACTGCTTGCCTGCCTGCCTGCCTGATTGCTCCTAACCACTCACCTGCCTCCCTGATTGCCCCTAACTGCTCCTCTGCCTGCCTGATTGCCCCTAACTGTCTCTGCCTCGGCCCCCACCACCTGGCTTCATACGGAAGGACATCTGAAATGACTTCTGGAAGGTCATTTGGGTGTCTGGTCTAATTAGCACATTATGCTTTTACTAAAGGCCTGATGCACGAATTCGTGCATGGGTGGGGTCCCTTGAGGTGGTGCCTGGGGATTGGGCCCCAGCTTGTGCCCCCAGCCTTGTAGCCCTGCAGCCCCGCCTGGCACCCCACCTTGTCCTGGTGCCGCTCCCTCACCTGCTCCACCATCCTGCCTGTGGGGTGATGGATCAGGGCTGGGCCCCTGCCCAGCTCCCTCAACGCCTGGGAGCCAGGTGGCAGCTCCACCTTCCACTGCTGCCGCTGCCACTGGTGGCCATCTATCTGCAGGGCGATCAGTGGGGTGATTGGGCTCCTGCTCGTACCTGTCTTGGCCTGGTGCTGCATGCTCAACTGCTCCACCATCCCGCTGCAGTCCTGCTCTCATGGGGCCCATCAGGGCCAGCAGCACCACCAATGCCACGGGCTGCCAGCCCCACATCGCCAACGTTTCGTGCCGCCCCCTGGTGGTCAGCACATGTCATAGCGAGTGGTCGATCTCCCAGTAGAAACACCCAAGGGGGCAATTTGCACATTAGGCTTTTATTATATAGGATTATTATAGATGTCACTCCAATAGATTAAATAAAAATCAGAAAAAAATTTAACATAGTATTGGCATAATAAATGGTAGCTCTTAAAATAAAAAAATTCATTAGTTTACATTGCTGCTTCTAATTCTAATATAACACTGAATTCTTTCATTCATATTTGATTCCCCCCTTTTTTCTACAGTGAGATTATTAGTTCTCATCATTAATATGTTTATTAATTTGCCCAATGTTAAAATTTACACAAAATAAAATCAGAATTATTCCCTCAGTACTATGAATGATGCACACACTATGTGAAGTTTTTTTTTGTCTGACCAGTAAAAATTATACTTCTTGGTGTGCCACAGAATTTTAGTAATTAGTTTATGTGTGCCATGAGATGAAAAAGGTTGAAAATTGCTGAAAATTTATTTGTATCTATCATCATTATCTTATCCTATTTACCTATCTGTCTATATATCAATCATTAACCTGTCATCTAACCACTTATTTACTTAATTCAATGTATAATTTAATGATTAACAAACTACACTTGTTAAAGATCTGATTGAAATCTCATCTCCATAATTTATAAACTTTATCATGAGTGTGAGCAAGTGAAATAATTTTCACAATTCTCAATTTTTGCAATAGCAAAAGAGTTCACAATTGTGTGTTTTGCCTATTATGATGATAAGTTGAATAATGTATGTACAGCAATTAGCATAATACTTCATGCATAGTAAATATTCAATATACGGTAGGTGTTATATAATTAGTAATATTTCAAGATGGTTGTTGAGCTTAGGTGCACATTCTCAAATTGCTGAAGAAAATATTCTTTCTTAAATCATAGTAGTATTCAGAGTTCTATTTTTTTCTTAATATTGAATACAGTTGCTTTTTAAAAAATAGGTAGAAGTAATATTTGTGTTAGGACCCACATGCTGTTCTCTTAATCAGAGATTTACATATTGACTGACTCCCCCCTCCCACCAATAAAGGAATTAATTTTCTTGGTGTCTTGGCCCATATGTATTTCTTATGTTTCAAAATAGTCTGTTAGTTTGCAGTGTCTACATGATTGTCTTAAAATGAATATTTTTAAATGTCACAGAATCATATAAATGAGTTTGTCATCTATCATCTATACCTAATCGTATTTTATGTCATCATTCTCAAAACAATAAGCTTTTAACAATTAATGACGAAAACAATGGCCAACTGGCATAGGCTCTACTGAATATTTTTTCACCTTTCCTCTTTCTCCTTAGAGACACTATTGGCAAACTCATTAGTCAACAGAGCCAAATATCAACAGTACAACGATTGAAATTTATTTTGAGAGCCAAATTTTTTAAACTTAAACTATATAGGTAGGTACATTGTTATTAACTTAATTAGGGTGCTCCTAAGGCTTAGGAAGAGCCACACTCAAGGAGCCAAAGAGCCGCATGTGGCTCGCGAGCCGCAGTTTGCCGACCACGGCACTATCCTTTAGATTTCTTACTAGTATAGAGCAGCATTCATTCCTTTTAAATAGTTTGAAACCTGCAAATATTTCCCAAGTTTCAAGCTAACCATCTCAGCTATGACAATTTTTATGAATGTTAGCAAAGGGGGATTAGTCAGACACACATCTTACAAATTATTTGGGTATCAAAAAAGAAGAGTTTATCAGAAATCTTTATTATTCAAGGCCTAGATATTACCATATTTTCAGATAAATATGATAGTGAAGAATAATAGCATTATTAAAATAGTCACACTTTAGGTCTGTGATTTGAATTAACTTGAAAAATTATTTGCATTAATTTTCCTACCTACAAAGTTAAATATTATTTTACAATATATATGTTTGCCTTTCACTGTAGTTGATCCTTGCTCATGTAATCTAGAAAAAAGAAAAAGATAATCAACATACACTGCTAACGGTAAGTAAAATAGTGTTATTACTTTTCTTTCAAAAATTTAAGAATAATTACAAATACCGTGTAAGTTACATACAAATAAATATCAGTGATTTAAAGATGATACTTTATTATTCCTTTTTGAATAAAACATTAATTATTTTTATTTGCTATTTTATAAATCATAGTGCAAGACCATGTGTATTTGATTTATGCACTTGCACCTGCATTTCTAATACATTATTGTTTAAACCAGACAATGCACTGCAGGATGGTGGAGAGAATGGTGATTGTTTTACTGCTCTCTATCAAAAAAGCCTGAATGACCCTAGAAGCCAATAAAAATGACGAGGTTGGAGGATATTTTTTCCTGGAGAATTGCCTTCACATATTTTGCTACATTTTTAAAAATAGAAAAGATACATTTTTGGAAGTACTAATTTAAAAAAAATTATATTTTTTATTGATTGATTTTAGAGACAGAGAAAAAGGGGTGGAGAGGGAGAGAGAGAGAGAGAGAGAGAGAGAGAGAGAGAGAGAGAGAGAGAGAGACTTGTCCAGGCCTGAAAGTGCAATTTTTAATCAACTCTTTGAGCAATGACAACTTATTACTGATAATTATCGATTGCCAAATCTTCACTGGTTGCAGAACAAATATCTGCTTTGTGGTTTGAAATTGCTTTGGTACCAACATCGCATCTTCAGGAATGCTCCATGTGTTTACCAGAAAGAGTGGAAGTTAGAGCAAGGACATATTAAAAATGAGCAGGGCCAAAAGAAGATGAGATCCAGGAAGAGAGATTTCGATTCTATGATTCTCTAAGACCTACCATTTCCATCAACAGCCCAGAGGTAATAAACTGGAAAATTAGAATAAGAGAAGAAATATAAAATTGTTAGTCGAAATAATGTGGGTTTGTGAATTCATGTTTGAAGTGATGAGCTAACTCATGTAGAAGGAAAAATATTATGTTCTTAATAATAAAAGGAAGAAAAACTTCAAAACAAGCAAAGGAATTGATTGGCAGAATTTAATTAGTAAGAAGGAATGTAATTTAAATATTTTTTATTTAAATGAAAACATTTTATGCTATATGATGTTTATTGTTGACTTCTATCAGTGCTTATGTTCTAAGTTTATTTGGAAATAGTTTATCTATTTTGCAAATTGGCAACAAAGATTTTCTTCAGTTCCAGAAGAAAATTAAATGTGTCACTGGATTTATTTTATTTGAAAATATGGCTATAAAATATTTGACAATCAGTGTTCTGAATTCATTAACAGTTTTTATAAATTAGAGAAGTTGAAAAAACATGTTTTATTGGATAATGTCTTTTGGTAAGATGTTAATTAAGAATGAATAAATTTTTATGAAAAATATAAATGAACTATGATATAATTCTCACTGACAGTATTATTACTATTTTTATGTATTTGCTGAAATCATATCTGCATGTATCATATTAGACATTATAAATTGGGGTCAATCTGTAAACATTTTTGTAATTTTACATCTAAAATATGTCTAGAATATTTAATAAGAATACATATTCATCAATGTCCTTATTTAAAAATGTAATTATCTGAATGGATAAAATTATTTGAAGAATTGTTTATTTTTAACTATTTAGACTTTTCTATTTTTTTACTCTGAAAGTATGTCATGACATATAGCTTAAGTCTAAGATGGATGTTGAATTGCTTTTTGAGAAAGGTAAATTTTCCCTTATATTCTAAACATTTTATTCCTCTTTAGAAATTTATTTGGTCTGTTCACATTACTGAACTAACAATATTATTGTTATAATAGTTTCAATTTGTTAATTGGATATTTAAGGCCCCGATCAGATCAATAGAAAGTAAGTCTACTTTATTTACCAATCAAGTGTTTACCTGAATTTTATAATTTCTAATTTCTCTTTCTAATCCTGTTTAATTGGTTAGAGATTTTAGAATTTTATTGAACAATAGGGTTCATCAGCACCCTTATGTCGGTCTGATTCCAGTAAAAAAAAAAATCTGCTAGAACTTAGTTAATTATTAATGCCCACCTACATAGTACTTCTATTCTCAGAAACATTATTATTGTTTTAATTAAGGTTGTTAAAGTATGAAATGACATCCTCTACAATATTACTACGCATTTATGGTTTTTATGTGTACTGATCTCTTCACTGATTATTAAGCAGTTAGTAATCATTAGTGTATTCTGTGCACATCTCATTCAATCCTTATAATTTAGATCAAAACTATTTTATCTTTATTTTGTAGGTGAAATTTTAAAACAAGGAAATTAATTTTCTCAAGACCGTATAACTAGTAATAAGTGATAAAGTAAAATTTGCAAAAATATCTCTCTTTGTTTCTAAAACTCTTAACTTAGTCATTTAGCACTGTTTCTATTTTTATATATTTATTTTTATTGATGTATTACAGATGTCTCCCATTTTCCCCTTGTGCTCTGGCCCACCCTGAGTCCTTCACTACACTATTGATTCTGTCCATGGGCTGTGCATATATGCATATAAATTCTTTGGTTAGTCTCTTCATGTCCCCCACACACACCCAACCCCTTTCCTCTGGATTCCTCAGTCTGTTCCATGCTTCTATATCTCTGTATCTATTTTGTTCATCAGTTTATTTTGTTCATTAGATTCCACACATGATTGAGATCATGTGATACTTCTCATTCTCTGACTGGATTATTTCAATTAGCATAATACTTTCTAGGTCCCCGTATGCTATCTCAAAGGGTAAGATATCCTTCTTTTTTATAGCTTTACTAGAGACCCAGTGCACGAAATTCATGCACAGGTAAGGTCCGTAGCAGCTGCAAAAGCTGCCAGGGGCCTCCCTTCCCAGGCTGCTGGCTGCTGGCTGGAGCCTCTCTTCTCCCCCTGCTGGCTGCTGGCTAGGGCCTTCCTTCATTTCGTGCCGCACCGTGGTGGTCAGCGCACGCCATAGCGAGAGATCGAACTCCTGGTCAGTCGAACTCCCAAGGGCACACTTTGCATATTAGGTTATTATACTGGTATATATACTAGAGGCCCGGTACATGAAATTTGTGCACACGGGGGGGGGGTCCCCTCAGCCTGACCTGTACCCTCTTGCAATCCAGGACTGCTGGCTCCTAACTGCTCGCCTGCCTGCCTGATCATCACTAACTGCTCGCCTGCCTGCCTCATCACCCCTAACCACCTCTGCCTTGGCTTCCACTGCCACGGCTTCATCCTGAAGGATGTCTGGAATGACGTCCAGAAGGTTGTTCTAATCTCCGGTCTAATTAGCATATTATACTTTTACTATTATAGATAGTATTCCATTGTGTTAATGCACCACATCTTTTTTATCCACTCATCTACTGATGGGCACTGGGGCTGTTTTCAGATCTTAGCTATTATAAATTGTGCTGCTATGAAAATATGGGTGCTAGAATTTAGTTAATTATTAATGTCCAAGCACATAGTCCTTTCTGATTGGTGTTTCAGGATTCTTAGGACATATTCTCAGAAGTGGGATCACTCGGTAAAATAGCAGTTCCATTTTTAATTTTTGAGGAAATTCCATACTGTTTTCCACAGTGGCTGCACCAGTCTGCATTCCCACCTGCAGTGTAATAGGATTCTCTTTTCCCCACATCCTGGTCAGAACTTGTTTTTTAATTTATGGATGGTAGTCATTCTGGCAGGTGTGAGACGATACCTCATTGTTATTTTAATTTGCTTTTCTCTGATTACTAGTTACATTGAGCATTTTTTCATATGTCTACTGGCCATCTGTATGTTCTTTTTAGAGAACTGCATATGCATTTGGTACTTTGCCCATTTTTAATTGGGCTGTCTTCCTTTTCTAAGTTGGAAATTAATATGTTTTTGGAAATTATATATATTTTGGAAACTAACCAGTTATCAGATGTATCATTGATGAATATATTATCCCATACAGTGGGTTTCCTTTGCATTTTGAGAATGGTTTCTTTTGCTGTGCAGAAGCTTTTTGATGTAGTCCCATTTGTTTATTTTTTCCCATTGTTTCTCTTGCCCAGGAGATGTTTCCACAAAAATTCTGGCATGTGGGATGTCTGGGATTTTATTGCCTATGTTTTTTCTAGGGTTCTTTTTATGGTTTCCTGACTTACATTTATGCATTGTATCCACTTTGCGTTTATTCTTGTGTATGGTGTAAATTGGTGGTCTAATTTCTTTTTTCTTTCTCCCTTCCTTCCTTCCTTCCTTCCTTCCTTCCTTCCTTCCTTCCTTCCTTCCTTCCTTCCTTCCTTCCTTCCTTCCTTCCTTTCTTTCTTTCTTTCTTTCTTTCTTTCTTTTTTTTCTTTCTTCTTCTTTCTCTCTTCTTTCTTTCCTTTTTTGCATGCACCTGTTGAATTTTCCCAACACCATTTATTGAAGAGACTGTCTACCCTCCATTGTATGTTCTTGCCTTCTTTGTCAAATATTAATAGAACATGGTGTGGGTTGATTTCTGGGTTTCTCTGTTCTGGTCCATTGATCTATATGCCTGTTCTTTTGCCAGTATCAGGTTGATTTGATTACAATGGCTTTGTAGTATAGTTTGATATCTGGTATTGTGATCCCTCCAACTTTGTTCTTTCTCAAGATTGCTGAAGCTATTTGGTGTCTTTTTTTGGTTCTACATAAAGTTTTGAAATATCTGTTCTAGATCTGTAAAATATGCCAGTGGCATTTTAATGGGAATTGCATTGAATCTATAGATTGCTTTGGGTAGTATGGGCATTTTAATGATGTTAATTTTTCTAATCCATGAACACATATATTCTTCCATTTATTTGCATCTTCCTCTATTTTTTTCAATGTCCTATAGTTTTCCAAATACAGGTCTTTTATTTTCTCGGTTAAGTTTATTCCTAGGTTTCTTATTTTTGTTTGTTGTTGCAAATGTTAATGGTGGTGTTCTTGTTTCTCTTTCTGAGAGTTCATTAGCGGTGCATAAAAATACCATAGATTTCTGGGTGTTGATTTTGTATCCTGCTACTTTGCCAGACTCATTTATCAAAACTAATAGTTTTTTGATGGAATCTTTAGTATTTTCTTTGTACAATATTACGACAGTTTTACTTTTGCCTTTTCAATGTGGAGCCTTTTATTTTTATCTTCTTATCTGATCACTGTGGCTTGGACTTCTAGTACTATGCTGAACAAGAGTGGTGAAAACTGATGGCCTTATCTTGTTCTTAAGTGAAAAACTTTAGTTTTTGCCCATTGAGAATGATGTTGGCTTGAGGTTTTTCATATATGGCCTTTATTCTGTTGGGGTTTTTCTCCTGACTCTTACCTTGCTGAAAGTTTTTACAAAAAATGAAATGGGTGCTGTATTTTGTAGAATATGTTTTCTGCATCTATGGATATGATCAAATGTTTTTTGTCCTTCATTTTGTTTATGTGATACATTATGTTTATTGGTTGCGTCCCCAGAATAAATCTCACTTACACTGTTTCTTATGTTTTATTTTGTGTGTGTGTACTTAACTTTAAAATTTCATTATTAAACAATAAAAGGCATATCCAAACTTTTAACCTTAATAGTGAATTTTTTTTGTCTCATTAGCCATTAATGTTTTTGTTTCTCAGATACATAGCTGGGTTTTGTGTGAATTAGCACAGTTTTAAATTGTTTCTAATTCCTAATAGGCTCCCAACATTGCTATGCTTCAGCTCCATTATGCACTCTGTTTTCATTATTTGCCATCCAAGATTCTAAAGCTTCTAATTAAAAACATAAAATAGTCCCATTCAAATCATGACACGCTTTTCTTTGGCTAATACTTCCTTGGATTAATAGTCTCTGATTAATTATATGAGTGATTGCTGGGGGCATGAGGACACAGGCAATGTGACAAGAAAACTGATTTTTCACTGTCAGAGAGCTGCACCTGGAAAGAAAGTTTAGATTCTGGATATTCTAAATGTGTGGAGATTGTGAAGAAATGCAATGCATTTTTTGTATTTTCTCTTTTATTTTTATGGTCTAAGTTACATGTGCAAAATTTTGAAATCCTGAATAGATTATTATTTTTTTGTAATTGTGGCCATATCTGCTTTATATTGTTTTAATTTTTTTAGATTCATCTAGTATTTATTTTTTGTTATGTCATTTTTTTTGGGTAATTTCTATGTATTCATCTGTAGTTCATAGAGAAGTTGTAAGAGGCTACAATGGGGCACTAAGCAAATGTCACTTAAATATGAAATCAAAACTTTTTAGAATTTAACTATAGATCTTACTTCATTATATACTGGTATAATTTTATTTTGATGAAATTAATAATAAAAAATGAATGGATTACATTTGAATCTCAAGCCAATGTTTTATCTTACTTATTTATCAAATGGAAACATTTGAAATTAGTTACAAATGACCAGAAGTTTTTTAGTAAGGATAAAGCACACATAACTATTTTGGGTTTTGCTGGTCAATTTCAAAATCTGAGTTGACTTCAATGGTTGTTTTTAAAGTAATTTCTATTGCACAGTTCTGGATCATATGTTCAAAAATCATGGAGCATTACCTTATAAATGGGTCTGTTTGTGAATATGGATGCTTTTATATATTATTCCCTGGTTATGAAGCTACTCATGTAGTCTTATTTTTGTATCTTTTTATTTCTAGAATTTGAAATCTCAGAAGAGAAATGGAGAATCATACAGAGCAGATAGAGTTTATCCTTCTGGGACTGACAGATAATTCTCAGTTACAAATTGTAATTTTTTTCTTTCTATTTCTGAATTATATGTTGAGCATATTAGGAAACTTAACCATCATTGCCCTCTGTCTACTGGATTCCCATCTCATGACCCCAATGTATTTCTTCCTCCGAAGTTTCTCTTTTCTGGAAATTTCATTCACAAGTGCTTGCATCCCCAGATTCTTAATCACCATTGTAACCAGGGAAAAGACCATTTCCTATGATGGTTGTATGTCCCAGCTATTTTTTTACATATTCTTGGGTGCTACAGAATTTTTCCTTTTGACGGCCATGTCCTATGACCGCTATGTTGCCATCTGCAAACCTTTGCATTATGCGTCCATCATGAGCAGCAGAGTTTGTTATGAGCTTGTACTCAGTTCTTGGGCAACTGGATTCCTGGTCAGTTTCATTTTATTGATTTTGATTCTTCATTTGGATTTCTGTGCTTCAAATATAATTGATGGTTTCATTTGTGACATTTCTCCTGTCCTGCAACTTTCTTGCTCAGACACACACTTAGTGGAACTGATTACTTTTTTCTTAGCTGTGATGACCCTTATTGTCACACTGTTATTAGTAATCCTTTCTTACTCTTACATTATCAGGACAATCCTAAAATTCCCTTCCGCTCACCAAAGGAAAAAAGCCTTTTCTACCTGCTCTTCTCACATGATTGTTATAACCATCACTTATGGGAGTTGTATATTCATCTACATAAAGCCATCAGCAAATGAAAGAACCTCTTTAAGCAAAGGAGTAGCTGTGCTCCATACTTCAGTTTCTCCTCTGTTGAACCCATTCATTTATACTCTGAGGAACCAGCAAGTTAAACAAGCCTTCAGAGATGTATTTAGAAAGGTACTTCCAGCTTTAGACAAGTAATATTATTTATTAAAAGAATTAAAATAAAAACGTAAAGAAACATGGAACAAAACCAATTTTGCCTCTTCTAGTTTAAGAATTAATCTCTAATAATTTAGTTAGATTTCTTTAGTTTACTCAAGCTTAGAAAGTCTCTCTATTGAATACATTCTGAATTTAATGTTCTTTTCTTTAAAGTGAAACCTTACTATGTTAGAAATATAGAATTGCAAAATTTATTTTCTTAAAAGCATGTTAGAATGAAATGAAGAATTTTGATTTTATTATAGACTATAAGTTCTCTAAGAGCTGTAAATAAATATGCCATATTTTATTTAATAGTCATGTTCTTTAAAATTTTTAGATAAAATGAAATTTGTCATTATAAAAAATGCATAAGATGCTTCAATTGATTTTGTACTTTAAAATAATAATTTAAAGAATTATTTTATAAAGTGATCTTTTGAAATATCAATTGTCAACATATTAATAAAGCATAATTTTCTTTTAAATGAATCATACATTTAATTTGTGTGATTTTATTTAGGTTATTATTTGAGCAGATTTTAAAAATTCAGTAAAAAATAAAATATGATTTAATAGACAAGTAGTTGATTTCTCACACAAATTCTCAAGAACATATAAGCAAGTTTAATCTTTTAAACATGCCAATTAATATCCTATATAATAAAGAGGTCATATGAAAATTAATCCTCATGCCCTCACAAGATGGCTGCCTATGACCAGGCTGGGATGGGGGTTAGTGAGGTACGACCAAATGACTGAACAAGCAGGCTGTGTGGGGTGATCAGGCAAGCAGGGGGTCAGTTAGGGGAAATCAGGCAGCCAGTGGTCCAGGATTGTGAGAGGGCTGTCAGTCGGACATCCCCCAAGGTGTCCCAGATTGGAAAGGGTGCAGGCTGGGCTGAGGGGATCACTCCTCCCCCATGCACAAATTTTGTGCACCAGGCTTCTAGTGTTAAATAAGCAGGAATAGATGATGAATTTTATGAGCTGTCATATTATTATTAGTTTTTAATTCTGTGTTAAGTTCCTGCTCTCAATGATAGAAAATATCAGTTTCTCAAGATTCCAATGACTGCTTTAATAATAAAACTGCATTTATTTGCAAATACATATGCACCCCTTTGTTCACTGAAGCATTATTCACAGTTGCCAAGACACAGAAATAAACAAAATATCCATTGATAGATGATTGGATAAAGAAGATGTGGTATATATATATATATATAACTGGACAGTCAATGGGTCCATGCTGCCTATTACTACTTGAGCCAAGTAAGCAGAGATAAGATTGAATCATAAATGAGGGTTTATTCCAAAACTGCCAGCAGTATGGGAGAGCAGCGGGTTACCCACAAAAATCTGCTCTGTATCCCACCATAAGTCAGCTGCTTACATTTGTTAGAAGGACAAAGATTACATTGGGAAGGGTGTGCCAAATGGGCAGTTTACAGGTAATGGAGGCTGGAGGTTTGCAATGGCCTACTAGTATGTAAGGCTCAGAGTCTTCAAAGGGCTAGTGATAACGAAAGCGCTGGGAATTTTCTAAGGACTTAGTGATATGGAAAGGCCTGGGGCTCTTCAAAGGGCTGGCAGCTCTGGTTTCTCCATAAGGTTGTTAATCTTTCCATGAGAATAGGCAGCTCCCTGATGAGGAGAATGGGCTGCATTTTCAGGTGAGCTCCCAGGTCCCACAGGCAAGTGCCAACCAGGTTAGAATGTGCCTTCTTTAATCAGAATAAA
This sequence comes from Myotis myotis, assembly GCF_014108235.1. NCBI lineage: Eukaryota > Metazoa > Chordata > Mammalia > Chiroptera > Vespertilionidae > Myotis > Myotis myotis. Next base: position 159,070,764 of record NW_023416335.1, read on the forward strand.
ACAATCACAGTTAACAGAACATGATTAATATTCCTTACAATTATAGCTGGTTCCCAATATTCTATTTCTGCCCCTATCACATATACACAATGGAACACTACTCAGCCATGAAAAGGTGAAATACTGCCATTTGCAATAACATGGACAGATCTTGAGAATATTATGTTAAGCGTAATTAAGTCAGACAGAAAAAGTCAAGTACTATATGATTTCATTCATAAGTGGGATATAAAACTTAAAGCAACAAACTGTAAAAACAAACAAAAACTCATAGACACAGACAACAGTATGGTGGTTATCAGAGGGAAGTGAGTGGGGAGGTAGTAAAGGATAAAGGGGATCCAATATACAGTAATGGAAGATTTGGCTTTGGGTAGTGTGCACACAATGCAATGTACAGATGGTGTACTATAGAATTGTACACTTGAAACCTTTATAATGTTATAAACTAATGTCATCCCAATAAATTTAATAAAAAGAAAAAAATTATAAAACTGTCTTATTTCCTCCAAAACTTAAGTATGAAATTATATTTTTCTTCTTTAAGTGTCAGCTCTTGGAACACAAAGATGCCACAACTCTTATATAATTGTCCTAATGTAGATGCCATTATAACAGTTGGTTTATGCCGTAGTGGTGATTAAGCTATTAGCACAAGATTATCTTCTATGTGTCCAGTGATATTTGTTCTTGTCTATGTTTACAGTTATCGTACATTTTTCTTGTCTATATTTTTGAAATTATTTATTAAATTTTCATGACAATGGGAAAACATGAATGGGTCAACTAAAGTTTATTACTAGATTATCAGTGGATTTCTATTTTCACAATAACATAATAAGAAAAGGATCTTTTGAAAGATATATGCAGTTAAAAAGACTATTTCTCAAACATAAAGATAATGATTTTTGCTGTGAATATGCTTAGAATAACTTCAGGATATAAATACATAGAGTGGTATGCTGCATAAAATCGCCATGAGTTTTCATTATCTGTACAGCCTCATTAGATAAGAAATAAAGCAATGCGTTATGTTCTGTATTCCACCTTCACCTCTGTGGCAGATAAGATTTTCTTAAATGACAGTAACACAACAATATCTTCCATGCAACATTCTCTTACAATGTGACGCTGAGTCTCCTTCCAAGAAGAGATTGTTTCTCTTGAATTTGGGCAGAAGCTAGTGACTACGCCAGTAGAGTTGATGCCTTGTGATTCCAAGGCAAGGTCATAAAATGAATACATTTCCTGTCTAGATCTCTTTATTTTGAGACACTTATCCTTGAAATCCAACCACCATGCTGTGGAAAAACCCCAAACTGCCTCTAAGAAGAGAACACATAGAGCAGTGCATAGTAAAAAACAAAAAAACTGAGGCCTCAAACTGACAACCAGATTCAGCTGGAAGACATGTGAGGGAGGTGTTTTAAGATGACTCCAGCTTTCAGTCTTCCACGTTTTTCATGTGAGCCCTCAGACATCATGAAGGAGAAATAAGACCTGTTATACTCTCTGTATAAATTCCTGACAACAGAATCTGTGAGCATAGTAAATGGTTGCTTTATGCAATAAAGCACTGAAGTAGTTTTTAATAGTGGTCTCTGACATATAGGTGCTTTCAATAGACAATTATTTTTCCTATAGAAATTATACCAAAAGTAATTCACATCAAAAGTAGAGACATGCAATCAATTGATCTTTCCAATAATAGAAATATATATTATATTTGTCAAAATTCACCGAAATGTATACTTAATATTGGTGCATTTCAGTGTATATAAATTTTACTTAAGAACAAATTGTTAAAAATTGAATTCTAGATATTTGTTTTTCATAGTGATATGGATTATAAATTCTGTAAATTCTTTGTTATACCCAAGGCTTATGCAAGTTGGCATTGAAGAAAATGACACTAAAATTTCTCATCCTAGGAGTAAGAAACCACAAGCACAGACAGAAAGTTCTTAAAAGTACTCTGTATAATACAGTATTAGAGGTATCAATATGCACACATCATATATATATATATATATATATATATATATATATATATATATATATATATATATAGTCTTCTGAGAGAGCTTACAAGCAACAACCCAGCAATATAACTAGTACCCACATCTTGGTTTTTAAATATCGTTATTCTGAAAGGAATCTGAAATCCTTGGAGAAATGGCTGTCTTACTCAGGGCTTGATCAAGAAAAGTAAAAGAGAGCTTAAATTATTTTGTTATAGGGAAGTATTCAAAAATTTAAAAGTACATATAAACAAAGTTTGGAAGCTAAGTAAATGAGGTTCTGACTTAACCATATTTGAATAATTTGTATGTCAACATAAATATGCTGAAACTAGTGGATGAAAGTTTCATGAGAAAAAGGATATTTACATAGTCTTAAAATATCTCTTAACAAATTACATGTTATTACATGGAGAAAATAGTAACTTTGTAGTGTAGAAGGATCTGGAAGAGACCACCTTAACCAAATGGTCAGTTTACCATCACCAGTGGAAAAACCAACATTATATGGCTCTTGATAATATGGACTAACAGGGGTCTAACATCACTTCTATTTTATTCTTACAAATAGTCAAAACTTCATACTAGCCTTGAAAAAAATCTTATGAGCTCAAATAACATGTCCTCTTCAAAAATTTCAAAACAATAAGGTAAAAGATAGGCTGAGAAACTGTTCTAGATTAAATGAACTAAACAGAAATGATGGTATGATGCCAGGTGGGTACTGGAAATATTGGGGAACACTTTGTAAACTATATGATTGTCTAACCATTATTCTGTAACTAATATAAAACCTGAAACTAATCTACACTAATAAAAGAGAAATGTGCAAATTAACTATCACTCCATCACTCTGCCACTCCGCTACACCCACCAGCCAATCAGAGAGACTGTACAAATTAACCCAAAAAAGATGGCGGTTAATTTGGATATACAGGCATGGAGCAAAGACTGAAGACGACTGAAGTTGGAGGCGGCCACAGAGCTGGAGCAAGCAGGAGGCTTGGGGTGCTCCCGGCGATGGAGGAAGCCAAGCTTCCCACCAGCCCTGGACTCCACTTTCAGCCAATCCTGGCCTCCTCTGGAGGAGCTGGGGGAAAAAAAAGGAGGGACTGGGAGAAGCTGGAACAGAGGAGCCAAGCCTCGCTGCTGCAGCTGGACCAAAGACCTTGGTCATGGGTGCCAGTGGAAAACCATTGCCTGCAGCCAGGGGAAGGAAGGCCTATTGCACAAATCTTCATGCAATGGGCCACTAGTACAAAATAATATTGAATGTAAAGAAATGAAAATAGAAGTGAAATTTTTATATATGTCAAAGTTTATATAAAGCTGTGAAGGAAGGAAGGGGGAGAATAAAAATAGAGTTTTTCATTTTACCACTTTATTGTCTTTTCAGTTCATGAAAGACAGTTGTCTTTATATGGTGCTTTTATACTTTCCTGAGTCATTATCTCATTTGATGTTCAGGGCAACTTAAAGAAAAGATAATTATTCCCTCCACCATTCAAAGAAAGGAAATCTTGGTGTCTGGCCCCAATGATTCAATCGTCAAGTCCTTATTGTAAAGTAGGGTTAGTGAAATTTTCTGTGAAGGGCCATATCTATACTGATAAAAGCCTTGGGGTCAATCAGGCCAGCAGGGGAGCAGTTAGGCATCAATCAGACCAGTAGGGGAGTGGTTAGGGGACGATCAGGCTGGCAGGCAGAAGCGGTTAGGGCAGCCGTGGGCAAACTACGGCCCGCAGGCCGGATCCGGCCCGTTTGAAATGAATAAAACTATTGAAAAAAAAGACTGTACCCTTTTATGTAATGATGTTTACTTTGAATCTATATTAGTTCACACAAACACTCCATCCATGCTTTTGTTCCGGCCCTCCGGTCCAGTTTAAGAACCCATTGTGGCCCTCGAGTCAAAAAGTTTCCCCACCCCTGGGTTAGGGCAATCAGGCAGGCAGGCAGGCAGGCAGGCAGGCAGGCAGGCAGGCAAGCGGTTAGGAGCCAGCGATTCCGGATTGTGAGAGGGATGTCCGACTGCAGGTTTAGGCCCGATCCCTGGGGAGCCTAATCTGGCAGTTGGACATCCACCAAGGGGTCCCAGATTGGACAGGGTGCAGACTGGGCTGAGGGACACCCACTCCCATGCACAAATTTTGTGCACCTGGCCACTAGTATTATATAATTCAATTTATATGAAACTTGAGGCCTGGTGCATGAAAATTTGTGCCCTGGGGGGGCATCCCTTAGCCCAGCCTGTCCCCTCTCACAGCCCAGGAGCCCTCAGGGGATGTCCTACTGATGACTTAGGCCCAGTCACTGCCTCTCCCTGTGGGAGGCGACTTCTGGCTCTCAGCCCTCTCAGCCACCGTGGCTACTGGTCCTCGGCCCTCACAGCCGCCAAGGTGTTTTCATCAATATGGACTCCAGTCCTTTCACCACAAAAAAATTACAACTTTCTTTAGGCATTTCCAAGATGTCTCTTTCATAGGATATGACATTTTTTTCTTTCTTTCCTTTTTTTATCCTCACCCGAGGACATTTTTCCATTGATTTTTAGAGAGTGTGGTAGAGAGAGGGAAAGACAGAGTGAAACCTCAATGTGAGAGGGACACATCGATTGGTTGCCTCCTGCATGAACCCTGACTTGGGCTCAGGCCAGGGAAGGAGCCTGCAACCTAGGTACATGCCCTTGACTGGAATTGAACCCTGCGGTCCACAGGGTTCAATGAGCCGAGGCTCATCCATTGAGCCAAACCTGCTAGGGCAGGATATGACATTTCTTAGCCCCTCTAGCAGTGGACCTCCGTTTTTTCCTCCAGGAGTGAGGTGCAAATACCCTAAATCACCTTCTTGGATTCTTATTACCCAAGTTAGCAAGAATGCCGCCAGTGGTGTACAGGGAGCTTAGCCAATGAACAGTCAGAAAAAGTTTTTCTTGTGCAGCTCATGTGCAGAGGTGAAACTTCTGGTGCACCGTGGCTGCAGGTCTTCTCTTCTCTGGTCCTTGCAACCGCCGCGGCTGCCAGACCCTCTCCTTTCTGGCCCTTGCAGCCTCTTCAGCTGCCAGGCAACCCCTGCCCCCCCTTTCCAGCCCTCGCAGCCTCTGCCGCTTGGTCTGGAAGGACATCGAGAAGAACGTCCAGAAGACATCTGGTCTAATTAGCATATTACCCTTTTATTAGTACAGATGTCTAGACTAGGCAAATTCTACAGACAGAAAACATATTAATGGTTGCCAGGGATTGGAGGAAGGGATTAACATAGAGTGTCTCCTTAATAGATATGGATTTTCTTACTGATATAATAAAAATAAAAATGTTCTAAAATTAGATAATGATGATGAATGCACAACTTTGTGAAAATACTAATAGTCACTGAATTGCACACAATGCTTAAAAAGGTGAATTTATGTTATATGAACTTTGCCTTAATTAAAATATACCTGAAGAAGGATATTTAAATATATATATATTTTAGAGGCCCAGTGCATAGATTTGTGCACTGGTGGTGTTCCTTGGCCTGAGTGTGTCCACAGGGGGTTGGCCACCTGGGAGGAACTGTGGGAGGGCTTCAAGGCGCATCTGGCCTGACTTGCCCAGTCTTAATCAGCTGGCCCCCAGCAGCAAGCTAACCTACTGGTAGAGCATCTGCCCCCTGTTGGACAGTGCATGTCATAGTGACTGGTTGAAGGGTCGAATGGTCAGACACTTAGCATAGTAGGAATATCCTATATAATAATAGACAAACATGCAAATTAGCCTTCCCTCTGCTATGCTGAAGCCATGCCCACCAGCCACGCCCACCAGCCAATCCCAGTGACTATACAAATTATCAGACAAAGATGGCAGTTAATTTGCATATGCAGGTATAAAGCGCCCCAGGAGGTGATGGTGACCATGGCTGAGGACTCCTGGGACTTTTGTTAACTGTCACCCCATGACAAAGATGGCAGCATCCATAGTGGCTGGGGCAGGACGCTGGCGGCATTGCCCCGGCAACGTGAGCCCAGTGTCTGGCCCAGCTGTGTGGAGGGAGGGAAAGGGAGGGGCCTCCGGCCAGAGTCTGCTTCAAGGAATGCCCAGCATCTGTGCCCTGGCTGGGTGGAGGGAGGGGAGGGCAGGGGCCTTGGGCCAGAGTCTGCAGGGAGGGATGCTGGGCTCGCTGCCATGCCAGCCCAGAGTCCCCGCCAAAGAAGGGGAGGGGTCTGGGGCCAGAGTCCCTGGTGAGGAATGCTGGGCTTGTGGTGACGCGTTCAGCTTTAGAAATTATTTACTAACCCTCCGTAAGTAAATAGCTTATAAAGCTGAACATGTGTGCTTGGCCAGGTGAAGAGAGGGGACCCGTGGCAAGGGATGCTGGCATCATTGCAGGCCAGGCTGAGGGACACCCCCGCACCCCCCCCCCATGCATGAATTTCGTGCATCGGGCTACTAATTATATATATATATATATATATATATATATATATATATATATATATATATATGGAATATCTAAGGGACTTTATAACTCTAACTTCATCATTGTCAGTCCAGATTATGGAAATCCTTGTCTTGTTAAGAGAGGAGATTGAAAAGTAAGATGAGATGATAGAATGTGTTACTAACAAAAATAACATTGATTGCGTGTGTAGCTGATGTACTTGATAGTCCTTTATAGTTTAGAAGAATCACAAGGAATCAAAAAAGTATTATCTTCCAGTGACTGTGCCAGCTGTTAATCCAGGAATACAGTTTGATAAACTGCTAAATGTAAAGCTGAGAAAAATCAAATGCTCGCATTTAGTGGCTGATTTTCTACTCATCCCTGAGAAGCAAGCCTAAAGCAACCAGAGTTGAGGCTTCCAGAGAAAATGCGACACAGGCATGAGGACATTGCATATATGTTGAATGTCAAAGGATGAACTAACAAGAACGATACAAGTCTGTATAGAATAAACACAGCACTCTCTAGCACCAGTTCAGCCCCCCAGTGGACCAGGCTTCAGGCCACCTCTGTGGATACAGACTCCAGGCTTGCCTTCATGGCCCAATGTCCCAGACTTAACCATATGCATGGAATCAGATGTCAAGCCTAACCCATGTGGATCCAGGCACCAGATCAGCCCCTTTGGACCTAGGCAGCTGGTCCACCCACTTGCTGAATCATCCAAAAACCCAGTCCACCCAAGGACTCCAGCAGCAAGCCCACCCATGGACTCCACCAGATGGCAAGTCCAGAACCTCTGGGTGGGCTGACTGGTGAGGAGCTTTACCTGCCAAAGCCAGTCTTCAAATACTGGAAGAGGTGTCTTCAAATATACAGACACTAATGAAGGCCACAAGGATTACAAATAATCAGGGAATCATAACACAACAAAAGGAAAAAAAATATTAGTAAGTAACCTTAAAGAAATTGAGTTACTATTAGTTGCTTTCTTTCTTTTATTTCAAACTATAATAAGCCTACCACTGTACATCTTTCCTTTACAATTAAAAAGGATGCTACTTTTCAATCTTGAGTGAAATTTTAATACTTCAAATATTAGTTACATTATCATTGTTTTTTATTTATTTATTTTATTTATTTGTTGAATACTTAAAATTCCACATGTAAAGGACATTGGATTAATATTATTTGGCTCAGTTTCTTGGCTCCCACTGTTATTTTCTTCAATTTTACAAATGGATAGATTTAATAGTAATTATTTAAATTAAGTAATTAAATTATTTAATTTTTTGCAACTATATCAACTGTAATAGTTGTATTCACTAATTATTAACTTGTCATTAAATTAAACAAATTAGTAAATGTAACAATTATTTTGGTCTTAATAATGAACATTTTAGAATCTCTTGTGCAGATTTCTTTATTCAGGTATATCTTATAGTTGATTTTAGTACATAAGAGCTCTTTGGTGAATGCGCCATGAAATTATGTTGATGATAAATATGCTTCAAAGTTGCCAGGGAAATGACAACTGTAATTTTATCTCATCTTATTTCTCCTTATCAAACCATACAATATTAAATATGTTGTAATAGGACATATTATGGTGTATAAAATCCAGTACTTAAATTCTGAAATGTTTAGAGAACTTATTTTTTTCTTTGATGTCAATAAAGCAATTTAATAAACACATAATAACAAAGAGTGTATTATGGCAATGAGATATCCCTACTGCTATGCCAACTTATATGCTTCCAATTAGTGTCTTTTCTCTCCCCTCCCCCGCTGAAACTACACTTCTACTTGAAAGGTAGTGTATTGTAGAGGATGGAACATGACTTGAAATAAAAATTTGGACTATGTTATTTGCTACTATGATATATTTACAATTTACTCTATCTTCTGTCCATGTTTTGATACAACTAAGACATATTGATAGAACTAATAAGGGCATTAATAATAATGTTTGAAAAGAGTTTGATGCTTGGGATTCTACTATATAATAAAGAGCTTATATGCTAATTACTGAACAACAGATTGACCATCTGGACGACCTTCCGGATGAAGCCGGGGCTGTGAGGGATGGGTGAGGCTGTGAGGAGCTGAGAGGGCTGGATGAGGCTGTGAGGGCTGGCCAGGATTTTGAGGGCTGGCCAGGGAATCAGGGACTTTGAGGGCCAAGCCCCTTGCACGAATTTTGTGCATTGGGCCTCTAGTCTAATCTAATAGAAGAGAAACATGCAAATTGACATCACCTCTGCCAAACCCAACAGCCAGTCAGAGCAACTATATGCAAATTAACCCAACCAAGATGGCGGCCGGCAGCCATGGAGCTGGGGCAAGCAGGAGGCTTGGTTGCCCCAGTGATGGAGGAAGCCAAGCTTCCCACCTGCCCTGGCCTGCTGCGGCCTCCACTCAAGGCAACAAAGTTTCAATTATAGAAGATAAATAAATCCCAGATACATGCTTCCAGCCAGCTTCCACTGAGAGCTTGGGTGGCTGGGGGCCATGGCCAGCCTGCAAATAGCCATCAGTCCCTCACCCAGGGTGGCCACACCCTCATGGGGTGAGGGTTCCCACTGAGGGGCTTGGCCAGCCTGCAAACCGACAGCAGCCCCTCACCCAGGATGGCCAGGCACCCCAACGGGGACCCCCACCCTGAAGGGGCTGTGGCAAGCCTGAAAACGTCCCTCCGCCCCTCACCCAGGCTGCCCAGGCACCCCAGTGGGATCCCCACCCTGATCCGGGAACCCCTTCAGGGCAAACCAGCTGTCCCCTACCCATGCACTAGGCCTCTATCCTATATAATAAAAGGGTAATATGCAAATTGACCCTAACAGCAGAATGATTGGGAATGACTGGTCACTATGACACACATGGACCACCAGGGGGCAGACACTCAATGCAGGAGCTGCCCCTTGGCTGTCAGTGTGGTCCCACAGTGGGAGCTCTGCTCAGCCACAAGCTAGGCTGACGGCTGCCAGTACAGCAGTGGTGGTGGGAGCCTCTTCTGCCTCCTCAGCGGCACTAAGGATGTCCGACTGCAGGTTATGCTTACTCCTTGCTGGCAAGTGAACATCCCCCAAGGGCTCCCAGGCTGCCAGAGGGATGTCTGAATGCCAGCTTAGTCCTAATCCCCTGGGAGCAGGCCTAAGCCAGCAGGTGGTCATCTCCCAAGGGGTCCCAGACTGTGAGAGGGCACAGGCCAGGCTGAGGCTGAGGGAACCTTCCCCGCCAAATGCACAAATTTTTGTGCATTGGGCCTCTAGTCTATATAATAAAAGCCTAAGGGATCATCATGGCAGAACAAACAGAATGACTGGTTGCTATGATGCGCACTGACCACTAGGGGGCAGTTGGTCAATTCAGGAGCTGTCCCCTGGTGGCCATTGAGTTCTCACAGGGAGAGCACAGCACAGCCAAAAGCCGGGCTCAGGGCTGGCTAGCGCAGCAGCAGTGGTGGGACCCTCTCCTGCCTCTGCGGCAGCACTAAGGAGCAGCAAGCTGAGCGGTAAGGAGTGAGGGGTCCTGGACTTTGAGAGCACTGGGCCTCTAGTTATTAAATAAAACAAGGGTTACTTAAATGTAGCACAGTGAAACTGGTCTTTCTAAAAGGCACTTATTTTAAAAATTCTGTCCATAGAAATAATTTAAAAGATTGTTTAATTGCATTTTCATAGCTCATCTTTCAAATAAATAGTACCTATATATCTATGCTTCTATTTCTATTTAGTTTGTCAAATTATCTGGTTGATTAGATATTACATATAAGTGAGATCATATGTGTCTGACTGGCTTATTTCACTTAACCTAATTTCCATATCCACAGCTAACAGAGGGGAGGGCAGTTCGGAAGCTGGGTGAAAAAAGATGAAGAGATTGAGCACCCCACCAAAAAATATGCATTTCCTTCCTTCCTTCCTTCCTTCTTTCCTTCCTTCCTTCCTTCCTTCCTTCCTTCCTTCCTTCCTCCCTCCCTCCCTCCCTCCCTCCCTCCCTCCCTCCCTCCCTTCCTTCCTTCCTTCCTTCCTTCCTTCCTTCCTTCCTTCCTTCCTTCCTTCCTTCCTTCCTTCCTTCCTTTGACAAGCACACTGTGACTTGCTTCAAACACTAAGATCTTCAGTTTAGGAATATTTTCTTCAGTTGACCCCTTGATCATAATTCCCATAATTATTCCCTTTTGTAGTTCCCTTTCTCCCCTTTTTTGTCAGTTGAATATTCACGATATCTTCTTAAATCATTCATGAACCTTATCTTGATGTGAATATTTATCTTATTTTATAAGCAAATAAAATTTGGTATTCCAGTTCACTCTTGTGCATCTATTCTAATTTTAAAACCCATAAAAAGTGACATTATCTTTAAATTTATTTTAAATCAAATATACACCTTTTCCAGTGAATTTTGCTCAGGAATATAAATAAATTGCAAATAATATAGTCCCCCCCTTATCTGTAATTCCACTATTTGTGGTTTCAATTACCTGTGGTCAACTGTGGTCTGCAAATATTAAATGGACCGTTAGAGAAATAAACAATTCATATAATTTAAATTGCTCATCTTCTGAGCACTGTGATGGAATCTCATGCCATCCATCTCTGTTCCATCTGGACCTGAATTATCCTTCTGTCCACACTGTATATGCTACCTGCACATTATCACCAAGTAGCTAAGTTAACAGATCAACTATTGAGGTATTGCAGTTTTCATGTTCAAGTAACTCTTATTTTATTTACTAATAGCTCCAAATGATAAAAGTAGTGATGCTGACAATTTGAATATCCCAAAGAGAAGCTGTGAAGTCCTCCTTTTAAGTGAAAAGGTATGTATGCATAGGACAAACCCCACAGTAAGTATAGAGTTCAGTACTATCTGAGGTTTCAGGCATCTACTGAAGTGTTGGAACATATTCCCTCTACATATGGGGGACTACTGTACATCTTATTAGTCATTCAGAAGATGTTTCTACTTCTTCAATTCTGATTATTCTCAAACTCCCAGTGATATTTTCATTTCCACTTTGCAATATCCATTATTTTAATTAGCCTGGAATGTCTAATTTGATTTAACTTATTTTTAATACGTCTTTGCTGTTGCTGTTTTCTAAGTTTTATTTGACTCTTACATTTATAATGTTAACTTTCATAAATTTGACTTAGAGAGAAAAACTAGTAATGTTATTACATAATGAATCTTTTATATAATTTATAGACTTTTAAATTTCATTATTTCTTTTTTTTACAGAGCACTGACAAAAAAACTAGGTCAGAAATAGAGGCAAGTTCAATTACTTGGAAATACATTTTATGGGTACACAAAGAAGAAAAACATGAAGTTTGAGCTTGGTTTGAAAGAAGAAGGAGTTCGATTAAAGTGAGATGCAGTATTAATGCCTTTGAGAAGACTACTATGAGTGAATTATAGGCACAAAGCAATGAAATAAATTAGAAGCTGTTAACTATTTAGAAGACTTTCTTCTTTCATTTTACTCTGATTCATCCAAACTTCTATTTCGTTGAGAGAAATATTACCCTTTTTACAAAGTCATTGAAAGCTTGTTTCACTTGCTTATTCCTCAGGGTGTAAATGAAGGGGTTCAACAAGGGTGCCACAGAAGTAGTGAGCACTGAGACACCTTTATTTATGGCCACCTCATCCTTTGCTGAGGGCTTGATGTAGATGAAGATGCAGCTACCATAGGTGATGGAGACCACAATCATGTGGGACGAGCACGTAGAAAAGGCCTTTTTCCTTTGTTGGATGGAGGGGAATCTCAAAATTGTCCTAATGATGTATGTGTAGGACAGAAACACACACATGAGGGTGATAATGAGAGCAAATACAGCCACAAGGATAACCATTTGTTCGGATACCCATGTATCTGAGCATGAGATCTTCAGGAGGGGACCTGCATCACAGCTAAAATGATCAATGGCATTGGAGTCACAGAATTCAAGCTGGAGGCCCCAGCTAAGGGGTGGGAGAATGATCATCAAGCCAGACAGCCAACAGCAGAGGATTAATAAGGTACATACCCTATTGTTCATGATGGTCATGTAATGAAGCGGTTTACAGATAGCAACATAGCGGTCATAGGACATGGCTGCCAGGAGAAAAAATTCTGTTGCTCCAAAGAAAATAACAAAAAATATTTGGCTTGCACAAGCATTATAGCTAATGGTATTATCCCCAGTTGATATACTGTACAAGAACCTAGGAATGCAGACAGTGGTAAATGAGACTTCTAAGAAGGAAAAATTTCTGAGGAAAAAGTACATAGGAGTTTTCAGATGGGAGTCCAGCAGTGTGAGGGTGATAATAGTCAGGTTTCCTGTCACACTGAATATGTAGGTGAGAAATAGAAAGACAAAAAGCAGAATTTGTAGTTGTGGGTCATTGGTTAGTCCCAACAGGATAAACGTTGTTACTGATGTGTGGTTTCCCATCACTGACTTTTGAAATCTACCCAGTCAGCATGTAAAAATAAGAGATTTTTATGATGACATAGGTATTCAAATTCTGTAGTAAAAGACTATATTGAAAAACCAAGCAAAGCAGTCTACATTTATTTTCTCCTTTCTCATCATAATCAATATTGCCACTATTCCACTAAACTTCCAGAATATTACTTGTATGAGCAAGAGATTATTCCTTCAGGATTCCTGTTATTGTTAAATAATCCAACTTTTTCTCAGATCATTATTTACTCCTCAAAATTTATAAATGTAGTTTAGTATAATTCATTATATGAATTGGATTTACAAATAAGTTAGGAAAAATGATGATATTGCTTAAGCCTTCTTTATCCAAGATAAACCTTAGATATAGGACATATCCAGATGGTTAAGAACATGAATTCTCTTCAATTGTCCCAATCAAGGGATTGTTTTAAGAGTAAACTGCATTTCTCCTGGAAAACAAAGTATAATAATAAATCTTTAGATTTTTCTTTGTTTATTCTTTTTTTTTTAATATATTTTTTATTGATTAAGATATTACATATGTGTCCTTGTCCCCACGTTACCCTCTACTCCCCACCCCCCCCACCCCCGCTCATGCCCTCACCCCCCCGTTGTCCATGTCCATTGGTTAGGCCTATATGCTTGCATATAAGTCCTTTGGTTGATCTTTCCCCCTTACCCCCACCCTCCCCTACCTTCCCTCCAAGTCCCGACAGTCCAATCAATGCCTCTCCGTCTCTGGATCAGTCCTTGTTCATCAGCTTATATTGTTCATTATATTCCACAAATGAGTGAGATCCTGTGGTATTTATCCGCTCTCAAGTTCCATCCATGCTGTGGCAAATGGTAAGAGTTCCTTTTTCTTCTTCCTCTTCTTAAAGAATACCTTTCAGCATTTCATATAATGCTGGTTTGGTGGTGATGAACTCCTTTAGCTTTTTCTTATCCGTGAAGCTCTTTATCTGACCTTCTATTCTGAATGATAGCTTTGCTGGATAAAGTAATCTTGGTTGCAGGTTCTTGCTATTCATCACTTTGAATATATCTTGCCACTCTCTTCTGGCCTGCATGGTTTCTGTTGAGAAATCAGCTGACAGTCGTATGGGTACTCCCTTGTAGGTAACTGACTGTCTTTCTCTTGCTGCTTTTAAGATTCTCTCTTTATCTTTTGCTCTTGGCATTTTAATTATGATGTGTCTTGGTGTGGTCCTCCTTGGATTCCTTTTGTTTGGGGTTCTCTGCGCTTCCTGGACTTGTAAGTCCATTTCTTTCACCAGGTAGGGGAAGTTTTCTGTCATTATTTCTTCAAAAAGGTTTTCAATATCTTGCCCTCTCTCTCCTTCTGGTACCCCTATAATTCTGATGTTGGTACGCTTGAAGTTGTCCCAGAGGTTCCTTACACTATCTTCATATTTTTGGAATCTCTTTTCTTTTTTCTTTTTCGGTTGGGTATTTTTTGTTTCTTTGTATTTCAAATCTTTGACTTGATTCTTGGGATCCTCTTTTCTGCTGCTGGATCTCTGTAAATTATTCTTTATTTCAGTCAGTGTTAGCTTAATTTCTAGTTGGTCCTTTTTCATGTCCTCCATGGTCTCCCTATACTTATTGAGGGATTCATTAAATTTATCGGCGGTTTCCATAAAATTCTTGAAAAACCTTATAACCGTGGCCTTAAACTCTATATCCAATCGTTTGCTTTCCTCCATTTCTGCCATTTGTGACCTGTTTCTTTGTCTCCGCATTTTGGCAGCTTCCCTGTGTTGATAGAGTGGCCCTGTGCGCCAAGTGTCCTGTAGGGCCCAGTAGCTCAGCCTCCCCAGTTACCTGGGGTGGACACTCTTGGTGCACTCTTGGTGCCTTGGTTGTTGTAGAATCACTGGGAGGAATTGACCTCCAGGCCAATTGGCTGTGAGAATCAGCTGTGTCTAAAGTGGGAGAACTTCTGTGCTGAAGACACCCTTCTGGGGCAAGACTTGCTTCAGTGGGGCTTTGGTGCTCACTGAGTCTGCTCCCTGAGTGCGTCCCTTATGGATCTGAGGAGTTGCAGTCTGGATGGACCCCCTCTGACCACTGGGTACAGTGGCTCCTGGATCTAAGGAGGTGCTAATTCAGCCTCTGCCTGAGGCCACACAGCAGGAGTCACGAAGAGGCTCAGCTGTGAAGCAATGCAAGCCGCTTCGGGGCCTTGGGCCTTCTCTTGGAAGTTCCAGGTCTGCCTGGTTCGGCTGCAGTTAGGTACATTCACATGCAAAAGCCTCTGCCGCAGCCTGGGTGGGGCGGGGTCTCAGGGAGTCAGAGGGTGGAGAAAGCGGCCATGGCCGATTCTCCGCCCGGAGTCGCGCGTCTCAGTGTTCCGGTAACGGCTGCAAGCACCTCTGAGGGAAAGCCGCCCTCAAGTTCGCTCGCTGCCAGACAGACCAGCTTCTCCCCGTGTAAGACCTGGGTCCCCAGAGACTTCCCGGAACCGGAGTTCAGAGCCGTTGGGAGTTTGTGATTCAAAAAGACAGCCGCGTCCTCAGGCGCCACCCCCTTTCCTCGCGCGCGCGCGCCGCCGTACCTCTGCACTTCACCTCCGCAGCGCCTCTGGCTCTCAGCGTGCTTTTCTTTCCTTCTAGTTGTGGAATTTACACTCAGCCAGCCTTCCTGTTGTTCTGGATGATGTTTGCTCAGTCCTTTGGGGTAATTTTCAATTGTTGTGTGAGGCAATAATTTCCCGGTGTTTACCTATGCCGCCATCTTAGTTGCTCTCCTGTTTATTCTTCTTTGCTTTTATGCCTTCTTCTTAGCCCTAAGATGATTTGATGGATAATTACATTGTCTATAGTGTCAGAAATATTGTGTTCAAGATATTTGTAAAGGAGTATCTTTAGATGCACTCATGTTATTTTCAGTTAATTGACTCTGGTACCTTTTCTCTCAAAATCCCGAAGCTAAAATTACATTTAATATCACTAACTATAGTCTTCCAGGTGGTGCCTTTTGCATTATGTTTTTAATTTCTTTAAAAAGAGAGTAGTAGTTCTACTTTCTCTTTGTACCTCTACTTAGTTTAGGCTTTAAGCCTCTGCAACCTGACTTTCACTTCCAACCCCTCCCTACTGATTTTCTAACACCTACAGGAACTTCATTACTGTGAAGCACAAGGCTGAACTCTTTATTATAAAACTCATTAAAGTTATACAAAAATATTCACTTTAGTTAATTTTAGCCAGGCACTGGGAAAGAGGGGTTAGGTGACAGTGGAGAAATTAAAAGTCAGAATAATGTTGGTATGATAATCAAGAGTTTCATATTCATATTAATATTTGAGATCCACTCAGACAGTTAAGAAAAGTTATTGCCCAAACTTGACATCATCACATATATCCACATCTCCCTCCCAGTTGGTGCTGTTCATTATATCATTGTAACCACTTAATTTCTAAATTTACATTATAATTTCAGATACACATGAAGGATGAATAGAATGCTAACTGGTTTCTTTTTCCTGTATTATGAGTCTTATTTTGTTGATATTATTTTTGAGCATTATGTGTAGTCTTTAGCAAGAGGAAGTGACTCTATTTCTAACTGCTCCTTGTCATTAACCATCATTAATTATTATTTTTTATTATTATTAGTTAAGGTATTACAAATGTGTCCTCATCCCCCCCATTAACCCCCAACCCCTCTCCCCCCTGCCCCGCCCCGCACACTCACGATCCCATCCCCCTGTTGTCCATGTCCATTGGTTTGGCTTATATACATGTATACAAGTCCTTCGGTTGATCTCTTCCCCTTATCCCCGCCCTCCCCTACTTTCCTTCTGGGGATTGATAGCCTGATCACTGTTTCTAAGTCTTTGGATCTGTCCCTTTTCATCAGTCTATGTTGTTCTCTATAATCCACAAATGAGTGATATCATGTGGTATTTATCTTTCTCTGACTGGCTTATTTCACTTAGCATAATGCTCTCCAGTTCCATCCAAGCTGTTGCAAAAGGCAAGAGTTCCTTTTTTTTTTTTTTTTTTTTTTTTTTTACTGCAGCATAGTATTCCATTGTGTAGATGTACCACAGTTTTCTAATCCACTCATCTGCTGATGGGTACTTAGGCTGTTTCCAAATCTTAGCTATGGTGAATTGTGCTGCTATGAACATAGGGGTGCATATATCCTTTCTGATTGGCGTTTCTGGTTTCTTGGGATATATTCCTAGTAGTGGGATCACTGGGTCAAATGGGAGTTCCATTTTTAGTCTTCTGAGGTAGCTCCATACTGTTCTCCACAGTGGCTGCACCAGTCTGCATTCCCACCAGCATTACAACACTTGTTGTTAGTTGATTTGTTGATGATAGCCATTCTGACAGGTGTGAGATGATAATGCATTGTCGTTTTGATTTGCATCTCTAGTATAATTAGTGACTTTGAGCATGTTTTCATATGTCTTTCGGCCTTCTGTATGTCCTCTTTAGAAAAGTGTCTATCTAGGTCCGTTGCCCATTTTTTTATTGGATTGTTTATCTTCCTTTTTCTAAGTTTCATGAGATCCCTGTAAATGTTGGAAATTAAAACCTTATTGGTGGTATCATTGGCAAATATGTTCTCCCATGTAGTGGGTCTTCTTGTTGTTTTGTTGATGGTTTCCTTTGCTGTGCAAAAGCTTTTTATTTTGATGTAGTTCCATTTGTTTATTTTCTCTTTAGTTTCTATTGCCCTAGGAGCATTATCAGAGAAGAAATTCCTTCGGCATATGTTTGCAATTTCTCTGCCTGTGGATTCCTCTAGTATTTTTATGGTTTCCTGTCTTACGTTTAAGTCTTTTATCCATTTTGAGTTTATTTTTGTGTATGGTGTGAGTTGATGGTCTAGTTTCATCTTTTTGCATGTATCTGTCCAATTTTCCCAACACCATTTATTGAAGAGACTGTCTTGACTCCATTGTATGCTCTTGCTTCCTTTGTTGAATATTAATTGGGCATAGTGGTTTGGGTCGATTTCTGGCATCTCTATTCTATTCCATTGATCTATATGTCTGTTCTTGTGCCAGTAACCAAGCTGTTTTAAGAACAGTGGCTTTGTAATAGCCAGTTTGATATCTGGTATTGAGATCCCACCTACTTTGTTCTTCTTTCTCAGGATTGCTGCAGCTATTCGGGGTCTTTTTTTATTCCAGATAAATTTTTGGAACGTTCGTTCTAGATTTGTGAAATATGCCATTGGCAATTTAATAGGTCCAATGCAATGGGGATTGCATTGGATCTATAGATTGCTTTGGGTAGTATGGACATTTTGATGATGTTGATTCTACCAATACATGAACACAGTATGTTCTTCCATCTGTTTATGTCTTCCTCTATCTCTTTTTTCAGTGTCCTGTAGTTTTTGGCATATAAGTCTTTTACCTCCTTAGTTAAGCTTATTCCTAGGTATTTTAATTTTTTTGGTGCAATGGTAAATGGGATTGCTTCTGTAGTTTCATTTTCTGTAAGTTCACTATTGGTGTAAAGAAATGCCATGGATTTCTTAGCATTAATTTTGTATCCTGCTACATTGCCAAATTCATTTATTAAGTCTAATAATTTTTTGATGGAGTCTTTAGGGTTCTCTATGTACAGTATCATGTCATCTGCAAATAAGGACAGTTTTACTTCTTCTTTTCCAATCTGGATGCCTTTTATTTCTTCTTCTTGTCTGATTGTAATGGCTAGTACTTCCAGTACTATGTTGAACAGGAGTGGTGAGAGGGGGCATCCCTGTCTTGTTCCTGTTTTTAGGGGGAATGGTTTTAGTTTTTGCCCAGTGAGTATGATGTTGGCTGTGGGTTTGTCATATATGGCTTTTATTATGTTGAGGTATGATCCCTCAATTCCTATCATGCTCAGAGTTTTTATCAAGAAAGGGTGTTGGATTTTGTCAAATGCTTTTTCCACATCAATTGATATGACTATGTGTTTTTTTTCTCTCAATTTGTTTATGTGATGTATCACATTTATTGATTTGCGAATATTATTGTGTGTCATAGTGACCAGTCATTCCCAGTCATTCTGCTGTTAGGGTCAATTTGCATATTACCCTTTTATTATATAGGATAGAGGCTTAGTGCATGGGTGGGGGCCAGCTGGTTTGCCCTGAAGGGTGTACTGGATCAGGATGGGGGGTCCCGCTGGGGTGCCTGGCCAGCCTGGGTGAGGGGCTGAGGGCCATTTTCAGGCTGGTCACACCCCTTCAGGGTGGGGGTCCTGGCTGAGGTGTCTGACCAGCCTGGGTGAGGGGCTGATGGATGTTTTCAGGCTGGTCAAGCCCCCCAGTGTGGACCCTCACCCCATGTGTGTGTGGCTAGCCTGAGTGAGGGGCTGAGGGCTGTTTTCACACTGCCACACCCCCTTCAGGGTGGGGGTCCCCGCTGGGGTGTCTGGCCAGCTTGAGTGAGGGGCTGATGGCTGTTTTCAGGCTGGCCATGGCCCCCAGTGACCCAAGCTCCCAGCCTCTCCTTTTTTTCTTTTTCTTTTTTTTCAGGGCCTCTTTGAGCTGAGGCCAGGGCAGGCTGGAAGCCGGTATCTGGAATTTATTTATCTTCTATAATTGAAAACTTTGTAGCCTTGAACAGAGCCCAGGGTAGGCCAGGGCAGGCGGGAAGCTTGCCCTCCTCCACCGCCAGGGGCAACCTAAGCCTCCTGCTTGCTCCAGCTCCGTGGCCGCCACAATCTTAGTTGGGCTAATTTGCATACTCACTCCTGATTGGCTGGTGGGCATTTCTTGTGAGTGTAGCAGAATGGTTGAGTGATGGTTAATTTGCATGTTTCTCTTTTACTAGTGTAGATAGATAACATTTATGTTTCTCTCACATTTTTATAATTGCAAACTATAAAAATTATTATTTTTAGTAATTAGGCTTTGCATTAGTCCAACTATTTTCTTTATTTTTATTAATTTCCATTTTATGTTTATTTTCTTTGAATTTTCACATTTTGGATTTTTAATTTTCAGTTATGAGGGTTCTGAATCTCATCTGAAAGTTCAATATTCTCAATCCTACTAATTAAATAGAGTGAGCTATGTAGGGTGATTGTTTGAAAACAGCAAAGGGAAGTGATCTTTGAACTCCCCTTAATGAGTACCAATAAAATGTGTTCTACGATCCTTATATGCACACTGAATAGGTGTGTAAATATTTTGCATTGATTTTCAATGACTGAGTTTTTATGATTTCCCACTTCTTTCTATTTCCTTGTAATGTGATATATTAAAAAAGAGTCACTGCATGTAGTGTAAAAACAGCCATTTCTAATAATCCTGTTTATAGTACTCACAAGAGTTCAGCCTTCCCAAAAGTGGCAGCCTACTGTAATTCCAGTTTACTGTTTAATAGGAGGTGTGTGATCCAAAAAGATATAGATACATAATTTTGGTGGATAGAGTTGTTGGGAAAGTAACCTCAAAGCTCCAAATAACCCATTTTCATATTAGGAGATAACTATTTATCAGCTATTTTATCCCCATATAATTCCGAATAGTAGATTCAATAGAATAAGGAAATAAGAGTTGGGGGGACACTAAGCCCATTGCTAGACATGATCATAAAGCATAGTTTTCTAAGTCTTCATTCCATCCCTAACTCTGGTTTGTTGTGCATTTTATTTCTGGTCATTTATTTTGATGTAGGACTTAAATAGTTTATCTAGAGCTTAGTATTAATCTTTTGAAAGTAAACATCAATACTTATTTAAAGGCATACCTCATAATCAGTTCATGTTTTACATGTGTGAAATAGGTGGCTACATGGACTTGGGAAAATTACAGGAAAGAAAAAAGGTAAAGAATGTAGAAAAATACATTTGAATAGCCTATCTAATAAAAGAGAAAGATGCAAACTGACCATAACCCCAACACCTTCTCCTTGGCTAATCAGCAGGATATGCAAATTAACTTCCAACCGAGATGGTGGCCAGCAGCCAGGCAGCTGAAGCGAACAGGAGGCTTGTTTGCTCCAGTGATGGAGGAAGCCAAGGTTCCCCGCCTGTCGCTGCCAGCCTCTGAGCTGCAGTCTAAGTAACTATGTTGCAATTATAGAACCTAATCAAACTCCAGAAACCTGCTTTCAGCCAGCCTGGCTTCAACCAGCAGGACCGCAACAGTGTTTCAATTATAGAACCCAAACAAACCCAGTACCTGCTTTCAGCAGCCGAGGTCTCAGAGCTGGAGGCGAGCCTCAGAGCTAAAGCCGGCTCTCAGTTCCAGTGACAGCCATAGAAGAAAAATAAATCCGAGAATAAAAAAAAAATGAAAACAAGGAGAGTTTGAGAGCTTCAGTAGCCCGCTAGCCTGAAAACAGCCCTCAGCCCCTCACCCAGACTGGCCAGGCACCCCAGTGGGGACCCCCACCCTGAAGCAACAAGATGGCGGCTAATTTGCATACTAAAGGCAGGCGGCAGTGGGCAAGGCTGTCCATGGTCCCGGGACCAGGATCCATGACCTGGCAGCCAGGGGGCACCGCGGGAGGCTGTCCACGGTCCTGGGACCCGGATCCATGACCCTGCCAGGCGGGGGGCACCGTGGGAGGCTGTCTGCCGTCCCAGGACCTGAATCTGTGACTCTGCCGGGTGGGGGGCAGCGCTTGAAGCTGTCGGTGGTCTGGGACCCAGATCCATGTCCTGGCGAGCGGGGGGCAGTGCTTGAGGCTGTCCGGGGTCTGGGACCCGGATCCGTGACCTGGTGGGCAGGGGGCAGTGCTTGAGGCTGTCCGTGGTCCTAGGACCCGGATTTGTGACCCTGCCGGGTGAGGGGCATTGCTTGAGGCTGTCCGCGGACCCGGGACCTGAATCTGTGACCCTTCCTGGGGGGGCAGCAGTTCGCACAGGGGCGGATCGGCCGGGGTTGGGCAGGGCAGGACGCCTGGCTTCCGCCCATCCCCAGTCACTCTGGGCAGGTGAGCAGCGCAGAGAGCCTCTGGACAGGGGAGGCAGGCTAGCGGAGGGCTGCCTGTACTCCCCACATGGCGGTGGTAACAGCTGTGAGCATGCCAAGCGGAGCTGGCTGAGCTGAAGTAGCGCCTGCAGGCCATCAGCGCCCAGGAGTGGCTGCGCAAGATCTGCCTCCTGGCCCAGAAGGTGCAGGATCGCGGGGACAGCCACCATGGAGAGCCAGACTGAAGTCCTCCTGGCCGCACCACAGGGGTTTACGGATCTGCAAAGCCAGAGGCCTCTGGTGTGCACATCCCCCCCTGGCGTGCGAACATCCCCCAGCACACTGTCACCCTCCCACGCCTGTAACAGTTGCAAACCAAGGCATGCACAAGTTCCCCACACCTCTCCACCACACTTCCATCAACCCAGCATGCCTAACACACCCACAGGATGTGCACACATCCCCTCTGATGCGCTCACGTCCTTTGGAGAGTGTCTGGGTGTTCTGGGTGCTGAGGGTGGGCACCTGTGAGGTGACAGTAAGAGGGCGGAGTGGTGATGCCCTGTTCCCATGGAGGCCAGTGCAGCTACGAGATCACCTCTGGGTTGTTAATGCAGGTGCTGAGGCAGGAGCAGGTACAGATAGACACACCTGGTGGGCATGGGCGACCCTCACTGAGGTGCCTTCGGTCAGCGTTCAAGATCAAGAACCCAGAGGCAGAGAGGAATTCCGTCCTCTCAGTGAAGCAGTGGGATAGTCAGGGCGACTGTAGAGGAGGAATGTGCACTTTGGGTGCCAGCACCCATGAGCGAAGGCTGCCCTGACTGAGCCTCGCTTGCTTGGGGCCTAGCTCACTCCTGCTGGGCAGCAGGTGACAGCACGTGCTTTTCCGAATTAATGAGAGAAAACGTTGATTCTCCTGCTGCCCACGAAGGTGGAAAGTGAAGTGGGGAGACATGTGGGGACTGAGCGAGGTTCCCTGTCTGGGGGTTCCAAATCTGCTGCTGGTTTCTTTCACCGCTGACTAGAGATATACAGGCGTCCCCCCAAAATGTATACATACTTTGAATACCTACTAATTCCAATGGTTTTAAGCATAAGAAAGAAACAACAATGGAGCTCTTATCTGTTAAAAGTGTGGGTACAAACAGGTAGTTGGACATTCCCTGAGGGGCCTCAGATTGGAGAGGGTGAAGGCCAGACTGGGGGGCCCTTCCCCCCCCCCCACCTCAGTGCACAAATTTCATGCACCAGGCTACTAGTAGAAAAATAAAATAGAAAAAAGCTATAAAATGACTTTCAAGTCTTTGACCACCAAATATAATTTGAATTCTACCCCTATTTTCTTAAAGTATTTCAGTTTTTTCCCCGTAGCATTTGCCACCACTAAAGTACTAGGTAATTTACTTTTCTATTATGTTGACTGTTTAACGTATGTTTTCTCACAATGGCGGAAACTTGTGAATGCTTTATTCCCTGTGTATGCCTACCACCTAGAACAATGGTCTGCATTTATGTGTGGTTTATTTGTGTTTCAGCTACAGATTTTATAATGGGTAGTGTTTGTTTGTCAACAATATATTTTTTTGGGAAATCATTAAAGGCCTGTTTCACTTGCTGGTTTCTTAAGGTATAAATACAAAGATTCAGCATGGGAGCAACAGAAGGATTGAGTACTGCTACCCTCTTGCTCAAAGTCACAAAGTCTTTTGCAGATACTTTTACATATATGAACATGCAGCTCCCATAAGAAATGGAAACCACAATCATATGGGAGCCACAAGTGGAAAAGGCCTTTTCCTTTGCTGGGCAGAGGGGATCTTCAGAATTGTTGGAAGAATGAGTGTGTAACAGAGAATCACAAAGGCCAACCTTACCATGAGGGTGAATACTGTTAAGAAAAATGCCCTAGGATATAGAAACTTTGTGCAAGCATCAGCAGCACAGGAGAGACACAGGTGAAGTGGTCAATAACTCTCAAGTCACAGAAGCCTAGATGGAGTCCCATAAGCACAGAGGGACAGGTGATGAGGAAACCAGCCAGCCAGGAGTTGATTACAAGTTGGTTGCAGACTTTGTTACTCATGAAAGGTGTATAATGTAGAGTTTTGCAAATCGCCACATAGTGATCATAGGACAGAAGGAAAAACTGTAGAACCCACAAAGATAAAAATAAATGCTGTGTCACACTAGCCTTATAGAAAATGGTTGTATCTCCTGTAGTGATGCTGACCAAAAACCTTGGAATACAGACTGTTTTGAATGAAATTTCTAAGACAGAGAAATTCCTGAGAAAGAAATACATGGGATTCTTCAAACCAGAATTTTGACAGGGTTAACATGAAGATGGTTAAGTTTCCAGTTGTACTCATAAGTAGGTGAACAGCAGAAAGAAGAATCAAGTCACAGCTTGTAACTCTGTGTCATCCCTAAGTTTCAGAAGAATGAATTCTCTAATTGAAGTCTTTTTTGGAATGGCTACACTCTAAAATCTTAGGTCTGTAGGTAAAAATAATCATAGATGTCAACTCCTGATATGGTTTCAAATACATTTGTAGTGTTCTTATTCTGCACAAAGACCAATGAAACATGAAGTCACAAAAAGGGACAGCATAGTTATCCATTAAAATTGCAAACTCATATCAGCAATTAATTTGCTTTTTATTACTTAAAAATCTTAGATTTTAATTACAGCTTTTATAATTCCCTGTTAAATATTTTTGAAAACTTACTTAACACAGAGAAAGTTGTTTTTTTAAAGTCATAAAAATGGGTAATAATGATAAATACGTAGTTTACTTCAGTGTGGAAGTAATTCATTTGGGAAGGTTAAATAAGTTATTGAAACACATAGTATTTTTGAAAACTTAATAAGTCTACTTGCTAATTTTGCCAGTGGGAAATTTATTATTGAGTCAGAATATAAACGTTTTCTAAATATGTCTCGTTTTCTGTTTATAGTAAAAATTAAGCAGAAAATATTATACTTATGGGCAATTCATTGAAATTCCTTCCCATTTGCCTTTATTCTAAAGTGATTCTATTTGCTCCTTTTTGACTAAAATTTGCACAACACAATGCCAGACCTTTTTAACACACAATGTTGTATGGTAAAAGTTCCATTTTGAATCTTTAAATATAATCAGTCATAAAAATAATGAAAAAAATAAGAACGTTCTTTGTAAGATTAAATAATTATTTTAGAAAATTGTTACATGATAGACTCTATCGAGCTCAGCTTTCAAAAATAATAATTAGATAACTTTTCTGTTCACCAAACAGTAGTTTTGGAAGATGTGATAGAGAAAGGAAATATATTAGAAGGAAGAAAAATAACAACAGCAATGATAGCAATAATAAATGTTATAAGAAAATGTAATGAGTTTTATTACAGTAGGTCCTTGGGGTATGTCGGAGATCCGTTCCTACAGTGCGACGCAATGTGATTTTTGCGGTAAGTCAGAACCCACCTACATAAACACCTATGTCACTCACATGGAGCACATACACAACAGTAATGAAGTGAAACAGTAAAAAAAAATTAAAAGAAAGATAACAATTCCTGACCTTTACTTGTGGTAAATAAATAATAAAAAACATAAAGCACATATATATGTACATATGTCAAAATGACAGAACTTTTTTTATATAAATAAATAAAAGATGGCGATGTAACCATGAAACGATATACGTCAAATCCGATGTAACCCAAGGACTGTCTGTATTATTGTTACACTTTATTATTATTATTATTATTATTATTATTATTATTATTATTCCAAAGATCTAAATAGCCTTTAACCTGTGCCCCAAAATGCTTTCAGTAGGCCCTGTTAAGAATCTCATTTTGCAAATGATGAAATTGAGATACTGAGGGGTTATGTAACTTGCCCAAGGTTACATAAGCAGTATGTGTAGATAGGTTAGCATTTGGTCTGTCTCCTATGGCACCATTCCATTAATGATTGAATAATGTGTATGCAACCCATATTAGAACTGTTCTCAAAATCCAGACATTTCTTTAGCTCTGTGGGCATAGTTCTGCATTCATGAATCAATTGTTCTGAACTATTCAATCCTGACATAAAGATACCAAAAGCGGTGTGTGTCAACAAAATAAGAACTTTAGGTAATGAGAATTTTAGAATTCTAGGGAGGTAGGTACTCAATCTCCTGAGAGATATTTACCTGTGTAGGTCAACATGGTGTGCTGCTACCCATACTGCCATTTGAGTGAACATGTATGGACCTTAAAAATATTATACAAAGCAAAATAAGTCAGAGTAAGTTAAGAACCATATGATTTCACTCACATGTGGGACATAAAACTGAAACTCATGGGCACAGACAATAATATGGTGGTTACCAAAAAACGGTGTAGGAGGTTAATAACGGGTAAAGGGGATCAAACGTATGGTGATGGAAGATTTTAGTTTGGATGATGGGAAGACAATGAAAAATTTATCAATTTTGTGATATTCTGAAGTAGCCAGGTTTGGTTTCATTGATATTTTTAATTTTATTTTTCTGGTTTCTATTTCATTGATCTTTATTATTCCCGTTCATGTTTTCTGTGCTACTGAAAAGAATGAGTACAGTATTCTGTTGATGTTGGATGGAATATTCTAAAAATTTCATTTAGATCTATTTGGCTCATAATGTTGTTCAAGTATTCCATATCTTTACCTGTTTTATTTTCAAAAATTTTTATAAGTTATTGAAAGTATTGAAATGTCTGACTCCAATTGTGCAGTTGAGTGCTAAATTCAACTATATCGTGTTAAGTTAAACTACATTTGTCAAGCTGGTTCATTTGCTAATATTGGTTGGTTTTGAGTATGTAATTGGTAAAAATCAATGAAATAATTCTGTCAAAATCTATCGAGTATACAGAATTACAATTAACTTTATTGTATACTTTATTATTTGTAACATATTTGTAAAATTTATAATATGTCTGTGTATTCTTTTCTGATTACTAGTTGATAAAACTTACTAGCACACTATTTCTCTCTGCCCATATACATTGAAGGACCTGGACTTTATTGAGCACTGGATTGCTTGAATAATGTCTCCATCAATGAATGAAAGCAAGTATTTGGATTTATGTAGAATCTCCAAAGTAACAACTGCAAAAATGTAAAGTCTTGTCATGTAAAGACAGAGAAAAAAACATGATTCTGGAATAGCAGGAGAATTCATGTCTAAGCTGCCTAATAAGAGAGTCCATCATACTTCTCAGTTCTCACTGAAGTTACCATCAAATTGAGCAAAACACTTTTTACAAGCAAATGTAACAAATGTTTTTGCTAAGACACAAAAATTTAAATATTATATGGATGCTTTAGACATTAATACTCTCCAACACTTTATTAATTTTTACCTGTGTTTGATTAAGGGTAACCCTGTTTCTTTAAGTACTTGTTAAAAATAGTCATTTTTTTTAAAAAATATATATTTTTACTGATTTCACAGAGGAAGGAAGAGGGAGCGAGAGATAGAAACATCAATGATGAAAGAGAATCATTGGTGGGCTGCCTCCTGCATACCCCCCACTGGGGGTCGAGCCTGCAGCCCTGGCACTTGTCCTGAATGGGGATCAAACCGTGACCTACTGGCTCACAGGTTGATGCTCAATCAATGAGACTCACCTGTTGGTCAGAAGTCACATTTTAATGGTGAGAAAAGAGAATCCAAGCACTGAGAATGAAAAAAAAAAAAAAGTGGGGGGGGGGGCAGGACATCTGTAATACTTTTAACAATAAAGTAAATTTAAAAATAAAATAAAATGTTTAGTAAAAAAGAATATTAAGGATGAGTGTCCTGATGGTAAATTAAATGATCGTATATGTTTAGCATCATTGTGAAAGAAGATAGAAAAGAGTCAAATGGAAGAATATTGAATGAAGTTTGTTCTCAAAAGCATAAAGCTATAATTAAGAAATTTTACAGAAAAGATGTGTGTCAAGGTTTGAACAAAGTTAACACTTACATCCACACCTTCAGTGTCCAAAAAAATTCTTAATGAGATATATATATTTGAAAAATAATGAAACCATTCAAACACTGAAACACATTTTAGGGGATCCTTGGCATACCAGAAAATGCAAGAACTGTCTGGGAGATAGAAAGCATAGGTTTTAATTGCCAAAAAAGTCACCAGAGAGGCTATTGGATCTTAGGAAACCTAAAGACAGTCCAGGTTATTCCCAAGGGAACCTCAGATGAGCTCCAGGCTCAGCATCAACAAATTTAAAGAAAGTAAGGGGCTATGGAGCAATCATCAATATAGTTTATCAGAGATGTTTTCTGATAAAAGTAGTGGGGTCCTACATGAATATCAATACCATATTTGTAGTAACTTTGAAATTTGGCCCCAACAAATCATTAAACTGCCGGAAGCAGGTCCATCCTTGCTGCTTGACACAGTCGCTGCAGGGAAGAAACATCTGCACAGCATATGTTTCAAGGTACCTGGCTTATATGGCATACTGTTCTTAATATGTTTGCTCACCTTCTTAGTGCTATGTGTTTTAACCAAGGTCACCTCTCTGAGAAAGGTTGTTTCCCCAGGTGGGGATTTTCCCCTGGAGTTAGGGATTAACAGGACTAAGAAATGGAATAAATCAGTAAAACCCCTTAACTAAGTGCCAGGCTGGTAGTTAATCACTTTAACTACGAACAATCACGCTTAAGCTACATAATCTTTACTTAGGATAATCTCCTTCAGTTACTTCCTTGTCACTTAACAGAACAATAGAGTAGCAACCTTGGAAGGGAGATAACAAACGCCTTAACCTTTGGAATAGAATGGATAGGATTAAAATCAACTGGTATAAATACAGATGTAACAAGAGAATAAAAGATAGAACCTGGCTGGAGAACCTGGCTGGGGAACCTGGCTGGAGAACCTGGCTACAGAACCTGGCTAGGCTGCTGGTCAACTGAACACTGTCTCCGTGTCATTCCTTCTTCGCCGATTCTGTCCACACCTTTGGGAACCCCTGAACCTGTTGGGGCTGGACCCCAGCATTAAAAAAAGATATGTTATAATATTAAAGGATGGAATTGACATTGAAGATATAACATCTTTGTCCCAAGTAGCATAGATGAATATTCATAATGTAAGAACCATAGGAGAGATGAGGGCAAATATAAGAACATTAGATTTAAGAGACTTTAATTCCAGAAAATCTTATTTTAATACTTTGTGCATATCTTCTGGGAGAAAAATATTTTTAGAATTCCTTGGTGATAATTTTAACTTTTTATTGGTGTCCAAAGGAAAAGATCCCTTAAACTAAATTCTTGCATTTTTAAAAAATGTCATTCTCATCTATGTAACATCAAATTAATCATGCTCAGAAATTTCAGGCCATGTAAATTTTAAAAGGTAGTTGTGCCAATGAGTCCAAAATGGTATAAATAGAGAATAAAACTTGAAGGAAATGGAAGTATAGCAGTGGATGGAGAAATATAACAATATTAATATTATGTTAGGCATACCGTTTCATTTAAATAAAGTTCAGGCCATAAATTTATGATGAAAATTTATTTGAGAAACATTTTTTGACCAAGTTCTTAAAGGACTGCTTTACCTGCTCATTTCTTAAGGAGTAAATAAATGGATTTAGCATTGGGGCAACAGAGGTATTGAGCACTGCTATACCCTTGGTGAAGGCCACTCCTTCTTTTGCTGAAGTTTTGACATACATGAAAATGCAGCTGCCATAAGAAATAGAGACAACAATCATGTGTGAGGAGCAAGTGGAAAAGGCCTTCTTCCTTTGCTCAGCAGAGGGGATTCTCAGAATCATTTTAAGGATGAATACATAGGAAAGAATCACTAATGTTAAGGTTACTATGAGCGTGAATACCGCCAGAAAAAAGGCCAGGAGCTCTAGGAATGCTGTGTCTGTGCAGGAGATCAGTAGTATCGGAGAAGAGTCACAGGTGAAGTGGTCAATGATGTTGGAGTCACAGAAATCCAGTTGAAGTCCCATGATCACAGGTGGGAAGATAATGAGAAATCCAGCCAGCCAAGAACTAATTACAAGCAGGTTGCAGATTCTGCTATTCATTATTACTGTGTAGTGCAGTGGCTTACAGATAGCCACATACCGATCATAGGACATAGCAGTCAAAAGGAAAAATTCTGTTGAACCAAGGAGAATGAAGAAAAATTCCTGGGCCATGCAAGAATTATAAGAAATGGTCATATCCCCTGTTGCAATGCTGACCAGGAATCTAGGAATAGAAACTGTGGTAAATAAGATTTCTAGGAAAGAGAAATTCCTAAGGAAAAAATACATGGGGGTTTTGAGGTGTGAATCTATCAAAGTAAGGGTGATAATTGTCATGTTTCCAGTTATACTCAGTATATATGTGATAAACAGAAATAGAAAAATTAAAACATTTAACTGTGGGTCATCTGTTAATCCCAGAAGAATGAACTCTTTTACAGATGTTTGATTTTTCATTTCTTATTGTTAACTTCTTCCACATCTATAAATGCAAACAAAAAACTATGATTTAGTGAGTATAGGATTACTTTTTTTTTTTTTAATTGGGACCATCAAACCTATACACACACACACACACACACACACACACACACACACACACAGTACATATATATTACTAAACAAGTAAACAGAATGTAAACTTTTTTATGAATTAAATAATAAAATATTGCTTTTTTGAAGAGATTCTAACAGCCAAAGGTAAGGGACCTAAGTTATAAGCTGATTAGAAAACGGAAAAAATGAATGAGGTGAGAAATGAAAAAATTCTTGCAATAATATAATCCCCTGTGGATAAATTTGACTACTGAAACCCAAACACTCTGTTGCCTTTCTTTAATTGTCAGTCTTTGATGCTTATTTTGGAGCATTTAATCAATTTCACAACTTGTTTGTGCCTTTGATTTCCTTATGTAATAATATACTTACATAATGTGTTGGTGGAACTTGGCGAGATGATCCTGGTTGCATAGAGTGAGATGGAACATATGGAAGAATAAGTCCAGTACAAAATTGTTCTTGAAGTAGGGAGGCCCTGATAAAAAGGTGACAGTCCCAGTTGCCGGTAGAAGGTGCTACATCCAGACTGTAAGCAAAGTATTCAAGAAATCTTGCAACTCGTGATCAAGTAAACTGATGAACAAAAATAGATCCAGAGACAGAGAAGCATGGAACAGACTGTCAAACCTCACAGGGAAGACAGGAAGGGGTTTGTTAAGAGATCAACTAAAGGACTTGTATGCATGCATAGATGCATAACCAAAGGACACAGACACTAGGGGCATGAGGGAATGTTCTGGGGGCTGGGAGGGGCTGGGGAGAGGTCAATCAAGGGAAAAGGAGACAGAAGTAATACTTTAAACAATAAATAATTTAAAAAAAGAGAGTTGGTCACATTGTGGCTAAAGCTCTATGGGCAGTTTCAAGTAGTTAATCTATATTAAGTCTGAAAGACCAAACATAAAGCCCTGTCTTAAATTTTGAACTGAATGCTCAACACAATCAGAGGCTATATTTCCTTGGAATGTGGGTAACACTGTCTAAAAAACTAACTATATAAAATAAAAATAAAAATGTGGGATCAGGAAAATATTTAGCATTGAAATAGGTAAATGAAGGTGAGAAACTTCTGTATTTTGCTGGTTAATTAAGTAAAACTCTTAGTTCATAAGAAAAAGGATCAAAAACATGAGTTAAAATCAAGAAATAACAGCTATGGAAAAGAGGTGAGCTTCATGGCATAGGAGTGAAAGTTTGTAGAAATAAAATTCTCACAATATAAAGAACTATCTGAAGTTGCACTATCCAAAGCCAAGCATTTAATGACCACTTGTTTTCCAAAATTTACATAAATATAACTTTCCAACTTTAAATGCTAGAACAATCTTACTTGATCTTAGTAACTTTAGTATAAGAAAGATGGAATATATATATATTTATGTACATTCTTTACCTTCCAGCAGGAACCCTGGTTTTCTAACTATTGTTTTGAAAACAGTGTGGTTTTATTTTATTTTTTTTTTTCTCAAAAGAGTCACAGGGGATTCTTGCAAAGAAATGGAATTAAAATGTCTCTAGAGAGGAATGCTACTGATGAATACACTCTAAATTGAGTTGAATAATTTTAATTAGGTATCCTTGGGAAATTATATTTTAAAAACATCAAACATCAGAGACTTGTATAGTACAAACAACAATTAGAAGTTTAAACCCACCTTAGACTGCTTGGCCATGCCATCAAAAAATGCTAAGGCAATATAATCCAGTTACATATAAACTTGTGAATAAGCAGATAATAGCAAGAGGAAAAGGCCACAAGTATAAAAAATGACCTACTTAAATATTTTATTTATTAAAAATATATTGAGTGTACATTTTAGGCACGATATAGTTAGTAGACAGGAACAACATCAAAATACAGTAAAAATCGAGAGACTAATATCTACACCAGGGGTCCTCAAACTACAGCCCGCGGGCCACATGCGGCCCGCCGAAAATATTTATCTGGCCCGCTGGGTGTTTTTGCCGCCTCTGTCTGTCCTGCTTAGCAGCTAACCCGTCCCAGGCCCACAGTGCATGTGTGGAATGTCTGAGGGACAGTGAACTGGCCCCCTGTTTAAAATGTTTGAGGACCTCTGATCTACACTAGTAAAAGAGAAACATGCAAGTTGACTATAATTGCAACATAGTCCCTCCACTACACCCACCAGCCAATTAGAGAGAGTATGCAAATTAACCCAACAAAGATGGCGGTTAATTTGCATGAGCAGGCGTGGAGCAAAGAATGAAGACATCTTAGAAGCAAGGCAAGCACTGCAGAAGGGAGCTAAGCGGCAGAGAAGGGAGGGAGCCATAGTGGAGACAGGAGCGGAGCCGAGGCAGCGGATACAGGAGGGAGTGAGGCAGAGGAGAAGGGAGTGAAGCTCGCCATGTCGGGCTTCTCTCCCTTCTCCGCTTCACTCCAGATCCAGGAAGCCCTCTTCTTGCAGGAATAGGCCCAAGGAAGCCCTCTTCTTGCAGGAATCTTCCTGCTTCAGGCCTCTAGTATTAAGATAAAACTCATGAGATCAGTTTACCTGAAAAATCTCATTAAGTATTGTTTCTTTCCCATTAAAAAATGAAGCAAGCAAAGTTCAAATATTGTTCTATTATTTTTATCTAATTTTTCCTACTAGACAGTTGGAATCTGGTACATTTTATTTTGAGTATGTTTTCTATAGATGACAAAGTCGAACTCTTTGTCCTTTGAATTATATATTTGTATTTTCTGGACTTACATTTTTGGTGAGTGATGCAAAAGAATATTTTCACAGCACATCAGCAAACAGAATCCTTGCAGAATTCATAGAAAGTGAATATTTTCAGTATTTTTCTTGTTTTTATTGAAAGTGATTGCTAAATAATTCATTCTATTCCAAATGTGTGACTACAGATTAAACAAATTAAATTCAGAAATAGAGAAAATTTTGTGTAACTCCTGATTCAAAATTCAATATATATATATTTGAAGTGTTTGAATTTGTCTATTACAATAGTACCACGACCAATAATTATAAAAAGTTTTTATTGAAAAATTGCCTGGTGCATAATCCTATCCTATAATAGACAAACATGGTAATTAACCATACCTCTGAGACGCTTCCCATTGGCTAACCAGGGTGATATTCAAATTAACTGCCAACCAAGATGGTGGCCGGCAGCCAGGCAGCTGAAGCGTACAGGAGGCCTGCTTGCTCCAGTGACAGAGGAAGCCAAGGTTCCCCGCCTGCCACTGCTGGCCTCTGAGCTGTAGTCTAAGCAACTATGTTGCAATTATAGAAGCTAAATAAACCCCCAAAACCTGCTTTCAGCCATCAGAGCTGGAGCAACCAGGACTGAAACAATGTTTTACAATTATAGAACCCAAACAAACCCTAGATTCCTGCTTTCAGCAGCTGAGGCCTCAAGCTGGAGCCGGCCTCAGAGCTAAAGCCGGCTCTCAGCTCTAGTGACAGCCATAGAAGGTAAATAAATCCCAGAATAAAAGAAAAAAAGAAAAAAAGGAGAGGTTGGGAGCTTCAGTCGCCCGCCAGCCTGTAAACAGCCCTCAGCCCCTCACCCAGACTGGCCAGGCAACTCACTGGGGACCCCCACTCTGAAGGGGGGGCGACCAGCTGCAAACAGCCATCAGCCCACACCGAGGCTGGCCAGGCACCCAAGCGGGACCCCCACCCTGATCCAGGACACCCTTCAGGGCAAACCAGCTGGCCCCCACCCATGCACCAGGCCTCTATCTTATATAGTAAAAGGGTAATATGCAAACTGACTCTAACAGCAGAAAGACTGGGAATGACTGGTCACTATGACACACACTGACCACCAGGGGGCAGACGCTCAATGCAGGAGATGTCCTCTGGTGGTCAGGGCGCTCTCACATGGGAGGAGCTCTGCTCAGCCACGAGCCAGGCTGATGGCTGCCAGTACAGGGGTGGTGGTGGGAGCCTCTCCTGCCTCCTCAGCAGTGCTAAGGATGTTTGACTACAGCTTAGGTCTTCTCCCTGCTGGCAAGTGGGCATCCCCCAAGGGCTGCTGGGCTGCCAGAGGGATGTCTGATTGACATCTTAGGCCCAATCCCCTGGGGAGCAGGCCTAAGCCAGCAAGTGGTCACCCCCGAGGGGTCCCGGACTGCGAGAGGGCACAGGCCGGGCTGAGGGACCCGCTACCCCCAAGTTTACAAATTTTTGTGCACTGGGCCTCTAATTAATATATATATATATATATATATATATATATATATATAGAGAGAGAGAGAGAGAGAGAGAGAGAGAGAGAGAGAGAAAACACCACAGAAACAATAGATAAACCAAACAAATATAGACACCAAACACCCAGTAAAGAGGGTGGGGGCAGAATCTGTAGAGACTGAGCTGATATAACAGGCAATGCTTTCTATATTTTAATTGAGGGTACCAATAGTTCATTTAAATTACCATTTTCAACCTAATCTGATAACATTTATCTTTAATAACTATTGTGCATTATTCATCATAATTTAACATTGTGTGTCTCTATCTTTATCAACTATTTTTAAATCTAAATTTGTAATTATATCTTGCTTATATCATCAGTTTTTCCAGTATACATGCATTATCTCTTCTTTTCCATTGCTTATTTTCTATCCGATTATAATACTAAGATCCCACATTTTGGACTTTTCATTATTTGTTTTCCAGATATATTAAATTCTTTTTCATTATTAAAAATTGTTCTGAATTTTGATAGTTTTTTTTATCTTTGTTCTATTAACACAACTTTTGATGCAACATCAGATTTTTGAATTTTTATATATTTGACTTGTAATTCCATTTTAGTACTTTTTTTTTGCAGAACTTTCTTGTTACCAATCTTTCTTTTAAGCCTTTAAAATATATGTTCATGCCCTAACCAGTTTGGCTCAGTGGATAGAGCGTCAGCCTGCGGACTGAAGGGTCCCGGGTTCGATTCCGGTCAAGAGCATGTACCTTGGTTGAGGACACATCCCCAGTAGGGAGTGTGCAGGAGGCAGCTGATCAATGTTTTTCTCTCATCGATGTTTCTAACTCTCTATCCCTCTCCCTTCCTCTCTGTAAAAAATCAATAAAATATATTTAAAAAATAAAATAAAATATATGTTCATTGCAAGATGTTTCATCATTTTGTGTATCCACAAGCATTCTATCCTTACAGAGATAGACACTTCAGAGGAAATTTTAATCAGGTCATCTTTTTATTTTTACTCATTTATTTATGCATTTTTTTATGAATGTCCTGTTATTTAGGAAGAGTCTTATTTATTTTCCTCTTGAAGACTTTAAAGATTGTATAGCCTTAAGACACTCTTATAGCCCATCAAAACTTTCCTGTTTTAATTTAAGCCCATTTATTTGTGTTTGTTATTTTTTTATGGACTTCTATAATCAAAATTCTGAGCCAAAGAATATAGATCTCCCTACATGTGAAACATAAAGACTTATAATTTATGTTAACTGGTGACTTCATGTATCCATGCAATTAAATACTATAGGACAAAAGAACAATAAACCAATCATACATACAAATAAATGAATGAATCTCCAAAATATTTTGCAAAGTGAAAAAAGTGAAGCTTGAGAGCTAAATATTATATGATTCCTTTTCTATGACATCAACAAACAATACACACACACACACACACACACACACACACACACACCATAGGACAATGGATCAGTGCATTATTCAAGGTCTGTGGTTGAAGGGCAGGGGTTGACTACAATAGAGAATAAGGAAACTTTTGGACTGATGGATATATATATATTTACTATGCTTGTGTATGCACAACTACATACATTTTTTAAGTTCTATAAAAGCATATATCTGAAATTTATTATTTGCAATATTTACTTCACTAAACCAGAAAACCAGAAAAGAAAACAAAAACAAAGAGTTACTCTTGATGGTGTGAAAAGCAGTGCCAATATATTTGATGTGTCTTTTGAGATCAACATGTTTTGAGACAAAAGCAGAGGGTTTCTATGTTACTGATGGTGTTTGGTACATTACCCTGGGAAGTAGATGTATCTATTTTTTGGGAGTTATTTTAATTTGATATCATTGACTTCATATGTTTTTCTCTATGTGGTACACACTTAACAATAAAAAGCAAAAAGTATAGATGTGAGTGTTTTATTATAAATAGCAATATTTCTATCATATCCAGATTATCTAATTTTGAATCTACTTATGTTTTAATAAAAATGTTAAATTAAACTTTGAAATAAGTCACAGTTTATTCTCAGATTACTTTTAGATATAATTAATTAAAAGTTGTAAAGTAGTGTTTTTCACTTATGAATGTGAGTGCATTTTTTGGTGTAGAAACTGACTTTGATGTCCAGCTCTTCCCCTTACAAGCGTGACATCTTTTGAAATTTAATTCTACTGGAGTTCCTGTCCTCTGAAGCCTTTGCAGCACTGTGTGATCATAGGAACATTATTTTATCTCATGGTTGGTGGTTGGGGAACAGGGGAAACAGGAAAGGCAAGCTGATTTTACCTGGAATATTGCATTGATAATAAGATGATTGTGAGTATTAAATAAGATAATACAATATAGTGATTGAGTAATTTTAAATGCCTTTTGCATTGTTAGCGTTCAATACATGGAGCTTATTGTGATCCAGGTTAATGCAGTTTGGGTTAGTAGTTCATACTTTGGCCTAAGGTTTTTCTGGTTGTTGTTATCAAAATAAAAACAAAACTTTTGAAATGCTTTTGCATGAGGGTTGCAATATGAATTGAAGGTTATGATACAATGGGTCCCTTACATGGTTATGATTGACTATATAATATTGTTCCAAGCCTTATGATGTGTCCAGATTATGTAATTTATATGTTGAATCAAGCTTCTAGGCTGGACACTGATTTCAGTGAGCTTATAGAAGATTCATTTTATTTTGGAAGAGATGAATCATTTGCTAAGTATTTTAAAGAAATCAGGAAGCAGCAACGTAAGGAATGGGGCAGCTCTAAAGACAGGCCTTTCTTCCCTGACAGCCTCTTCTCTCCACTTCCCATTTTTCCCGATTAATTTTGAGATGTACCTGCCATTTTATACCAACTCATCCATATTAATTCAAAGTATTCTCTTTTAAGGCATCTCAATGGGGAATATAATGACATTCTCAAATGTGCATGGGACTCAGTCTTTGGAGAATAACAAATTCAACCCCAAGTATGGCTAAGGACTGGTGTTAGAAGAGATAATTTTATGTAATTAAATTCATTCCACATTTCTTACCTGATGTCATAATGTAATTAAAAATTCCTGCATGTAGTTTATTTCTTATTTCTACCTCATCCTAAAACTGACCTTGGTAGCATTTGGGCTTTTTTTCACTTACATTACTTGTCTTCATAAAAAATCTCACAATGAATTATGCCTCTTAAACAGATTCCTGAATGTCATTGCTTTGTTTCCCCCTCCCCAAAGACTTGCATTTTTTGCCCTACTCTCACCTCAAGAAAATTTCAAATTCCTTGAAAATGTCTTCTTATGTTTACTTTTTCATCCTCAATACTAACATCTTAGTCTTGGATCTTAACATTCTTTGTTTGGACTATTGCAAACCCTAATCTTCCTTCAATCTGCCCTAGGGCATTGCAACCAGAGTTATTTTTCTATGTTCTAAAACCCTTCAGTCATTCTCCTTTACTATAGGGCAAAAACTCTACTTGATGCTTGGAAACAGTTTTAGGAAGTTTCTAAAATTGAGAATGATAATTTTTAATGTTAAATTTCACTGTGTGGTTATTATAGTAGTGCCAATACGTGACTCACAGTATATGCAGATGAGTTTCCTCTCTTTATTAAGAAGCTAAAGACCCATTGTATCATAACTTTCAATTCATATAAAAAATACATGCATGTACTCACGCAGCTCCCAAATCCTTACATAAAGATTGAGTTTAACACACACACACACACACACACACACACACACACACACACACACACATTTTTGTGTGTCTATAAATTTGTATATATTATCTATACTAATAAAAGGGTAATATGCTAATTAAACTGGGAGACCTTCCAGGGGACCTTCCGATGTCCTTCCAGACAAAGCCATGGTGGTGGGGCCTAGGCAGAGGTGGTTAGGGGCAATCAGGCCAGAAGGGGAGGGCAGTTGGGGGTGATCAGGCCACTGGGAGGGGGCAGTTGGGCCAGAGCAGGCCAGCAGGGGGTGCAGTAGGGGGTAAGCAAGCTGGCAGTGGGGGGCAGAGGGGTGTAAGCAGGCTGGCATGGGGGGGCAGTAGGAGCCAAGCATGCTGCCAGGTGGGCAGTTGGGGGAGAGCAGGCCTGCAAGGGGGGTCAGTTGGGGCCGACCAGGCTGGCAAGGGGGCAGTAAGGGGTAAGCAGGCTGACAGAGGGGGGCAGTTGGGGTGATCAGGCCAGTGTGGGGGGGAAGGTGGGAGTGATCAGGCCAGCAGAAGGGGGCAGTTGGGGGTGAGCAGGTCGGAAGGGGAGCAGTTGGGGGCAAGCAGACCAGCAGAGGGGGCTGTTGGGGGCAAGTAGGCCACAGGGGGGGCCAGTTGGTGGCAAGCAGGCCGGCAGGGGGGATAGTTTGGGGTGAGCAGGCTGGCAGTGGGTGGCAGTTTGGGGTGATCAGGCTGGCAGGGAGGGCAGTTGGGGCGAGCAGGCCAGCAGGCAGAGTGGTTAGGGGCAATCAGGCAGGCAGGCAGGTGAGTGGTTAGGAGCCAGCGGTCCCAGATTGTAAGAGGGATGTCCAATTGCTGGATGTCCACAGGGATCATGCCTAACCCAGCAGTTGGACATCTCCCGAGGGGTCCCAGATTGGAGAGGGTGCAGGCCGGGCTGAGGGACACCGCCCTGCATGAATTTTGAGCACCGGGCTACTAGTATGTATATATACTTAAGTGCAAGTATTTAGAAGTATAAATTATATGTGTATACATTTATGTATATGTCTATATCTAAGAACCTCTGGGGAATTTATTGATAATATTTTAATGTTTTTTTCTTTTCTTTTATTAAATAGTGAAGAATAGGAATGTTGAATCTATTGGGAAAGAAGAATTTTCCTCTACCCTACAAAGGCTCCATTGGTGGTCTAATAGTCAAATTTATTTGAAGCAGATTCATGAGGGAAAATCAAATTTAATTTTGTATGTATAGGAATGTTACATGCTTGGGAGTTTTGAGGCCAGAAAGGTACTGTGAGGTATAGATGCCACTTTGAATTAAGGAATGGGACAGGGGTTGGACCTTCAGAGGGAAAGATGGCAACTCAAAGAATAAGAAGAGTAGTTCAGTAATTAGATGCTTTTCCTGATATACAGATGGGACATAAATATTTATTTCTGGCAGTACCTCTTATTACAAGTAAGTGCCCCCCAATTTAAATTCTTTAATGGAGAGGTTAAGGTGTCTTGTGAGAACAGGGATTTTTGTTTAAATTAAATTTGTTGGGGTGACATTGGTCAACATGATCATATAGGTTTCAGGTGTGGTTTCTATGTTATAAGAACCAACCACCCCTTGCCTGCCTGCCCTCTGAGATTCAACAGTCTGTTTGGTGCTTCTATGTCTCTAGATGTATTTTGTTCATCAGTTTATTTTATTCATTAGATTCCACATATGAGTGAAATCATGTGATACTTATATTTCTCTAACTGGCTTATTATTTTTACATTTAAGACAAAATACGGGTTTCTAAACTTTTCTTATTGCTTGATTGCTACTGAGATTTTATGGTCAGTAGCTTTTAATGATTTTAACTCTTTTTCCAGCCAATCATCACTTGATATTTTGATACCAAGGGACTCAACCGTCCATAAATGACTACCACCCTGTTGAGAGCATTCTGCAGTATCCAAAATTTGAGGAATGACCCTTGGGAATATGAATTAATGAAGTTCAAATTTGCAATAATATTAATAAAGTCTTATTCTAAGTTACTGTTTAACTTTATGCTTCTCAGAGTCAACTTTCAAGATAATTATGCCGGTCTCCCCTTCAAGATGGCGTGGTCTCTGTGGCAGAGCCGGTTGCTCCGGGAGAGATTTCAGCAGCTGCAGAGGCTGCCTGGTCAGGGGAGCCCGGTCCTCTAATCCCCAGCAGTCCCACGGAATATAGCTGTCCCTCACTCACAAATACAGACACTCTCCGCACGTCCAAGCATTCTCCTTTCATTCTCTCACTTGCACACTATCTTGCAGCCTGCCATCCGGTCAGCAGCTATCTTCATCTACTACCGAGATAATTATTGATGCACATTCAGTTATAAGAATTAATGCAGAAAGAATTCATATATGATTTACACAATTTCCTCCAATGGCAATATCTTATAAGAATACAGTGCACTTTCACAGCCAGGTTATTGACAATGACACAATGAGAGTTCAAAAAAGTTTCATCACCACCAGGATCCCTCATTTTAAGCAAATAAAACAAATCTTAGAATATATGACTTTTGGGATTGGCATTTTTCCATTTGACATAATGCCCTGGAGATTCATCTAAATTGTTTTCTGTATCAATAGTTTGTTTCTTTATATACTTTATAGTAACCAACAATTGATGACAACCCAAATGTCCTTTAACATCAACAGTTTATTTCTTTATAATACAAGTAGTATTCCAAGATATAGATATGTAATAGTTTGATCATATTTCAACTTTTGGAAGGACATCTGAGTTGTTGCCAATTTTGGTTTTAATAAAGTTGTTATGAATATTTATGTTTTATCAGGGATAAATGTCTAAGAAAAATGCAACCACTAGGTAGTATGGTGGGGTGTTCTTTTACTTAAGAATTACTTGCAGTTTTTCAATTATTTGGTGAATCTTAGAGTATCAGAGGTAAATACAAGGAAAGCTAACTAAGACTTTTACTCTTTGAAAAACATCTTTATGTTATGCTCTTCATCTTGCTAATATAAACTTGTATTAAATTTTACTTTAATGTAACACATGGCTATCTTCTTTATATTCAGAGAATAAAGGATTCATTTGCAACTAGAGAACAGACATTTTTTTGTAACAAGTATAAATTTGCATTAAATAGATCTAACTCATTAACAATCAATAGTTTCAGAACACCTACTTATGGAAAAAATAATAAAGGTAAAATGAACCTTTTGATTAACAAAGTTTTCAAGTAGTCTATATGAAGGGATTTGTTGATTATTCACTTTTGTTTTACTATTCACCCAAGAAAGTAAAAACTTTGAGGCAGTAATCAAATAAATAGGAACCTAGTTTGTATAACGAACATGTGCTGTTGTCTATTTTGGTTCTTAAAATATAAAATTAAAATGATTAGTATTCTATCAAAGAAAGAAAATCAAATGCCAGCTTTTAATCATCGTAATAAGTTATCTAACTTTGAGATATAGCATATTGAATTTTATTTTAAAACAGAAACATCCAGTGTCTACTATAAATATCAGGAACAAAAAAGATTAAAAAAAATAAGACAAAATATAACATAAGAATTAGTAAATGTACTTTCATTAAAAAAACACAAAAGAGAAAGGATACTTAGTATCCAATATTTGATTATCCTATTAGGGTCAAGAATAAAAAGATGGCCCTAGCTGGCTTGGTTCAGAGATACAGTGTTGGCCCATAAACTGAAGGGTCCTGGGTTCAATTCCAGTGAAGGGCATGTACTTCGGTTGCAGGCTCAATCCTAGGCCCTGGTTGAGGCGTGTGTGGAAGGCAACCAATCTATGTGTCTCTCTCACATTGATGTTCCTCTCTCCCTGTCTCTCCCTCCTCTTCTACTGTCTAAAAATCAATGAAAAATATCCTCTGGTGAAGATTACCAGCAAAATAAAAAATAAAAAGGTAATTTTTGTAAGTGGAAATTGATCAGTTCATGGAGTAAGATTGGTGTAAAGGAAGCATGGTGAGACAATAAAAGGGAGTGCAGGGTCATGATTCAAGCAAGATATAATTAAATAATTGTAATGTGGGGGTTTTGTTGTTGTTGAATGGGAAGGGGAGCAAATAGAGCATAGAGATAACAAGTAGAAATTACATGGGTCTAGACTTGGAATTTCTAAAAACATTAATAATAGATGTGAGTAATTTATTAGAAATTCTAAATCATTATTCTATCAAGAAGGGAGAGCAAAACTCCTATGTACCAATTGGTAGTTATAGAATAGTCACAAAGATGTAAAGTATAGCATGGGGAATATAGTCAATAATATTGCAATAACTGTTGGCTACTAGATTTATCAGGGTGGTCACTTAATAAGTTATGTAATGTCTAATCACTGGGTTGTAGACCTGAAACTAATATAATATTGTATATTATGTTAGTTATAAAAAATAAAAATTATTTACTGTAAAAAATAAGAAAGAAAAACTCCTGTGTATCTTCTAACCCACCATTCCATATCATTAGAGAAGGTCTTGATGACAGATAAAATGATAGCATTTTAAAATGTTCACAACAGGTAGAATATTAAAATAAATGAAAAGCATCATTTTAAATTATGAAAAAGGAAAATACCTACTTATATTTCATTTAGATGTAACTGGACTATAGTGAAATTGGATGTGGTCTAGTTTCATACTGATACTAAACTCTGATACAGAAAGTCTCAAAGCCAGAAGAAAGAGCTAAAATTAAATTTAATTAAATGTCTTGAGTAAAACATTGAAAATATTAATGCATAATCCACTGCCACACTTTATACAATCTCTTTCTTAAATTTACTCTTACCTAACCTCCTTTTTCCCCCGACACTACACATATATGATGCTTCTCTGATAGTTTCATTTAGTTTTCCTTTTTTTAAAAAAAAACTGTGGTACATCTACACAATGGAATACTAAGCTGCTATAAAAAAGAAGGAATTCTTACCATTTGCAACAGCATGGATGGACCTGGAGAGCATTATGTTAAGTGAAATAAGCCAGTCAGTTAAAGAAAAATACCACATGATCTCACTCATTCATGGATAATAAAAACATTATAAACTGATGAACAAAAACAGATACAGTGGCAGAAAAGCATTGAACAGACTGTCAAATTACAGCTGGGCAAGGTTGGTGGGGGAAGTAAGAGATCAGCTGAAGGACTTGTATGCATGCGTATACGCATAACCAATGGACACAAGACACTGGGAGGGGGGTGATGTGCCGGGGGTAGGGGATGCTGGGGGAAGGTCAAATGGAAAAAAAAGGGAGACAAATGTACTACTATTTGTAATATTTTAAACAATAAGAATAAAATAAAATGCTCACACTAAAAAAAAAGAATATAGACTCTGTCTTTTGGTGTCAAAAATTTATAAAATATGTATAAAGTGCAGAACCTAGTCATTCAATTTATGAAGGTTTTCAGTTCCTTCCACTGTGTGTTCTGGTATGTGAACTCTGATACACATT
Organism: Myotis myotis; assembly: GCF_014108235.1. Lineage (NCBI taxonomy): Eukaryota > Metazoa > Chordata > Mammalia > Chiroptera > Vespertilionidae > Myotis > Myotis myotis. Next base: position 159,114,502 of record NW_023416335.1, read on the forward strand.
ACTAACTGCAGTTTGTGGAATCACCCCTTCCCCACACACACATAGTTTAAATAAATGGTTTATGTATCTAAAATATGTACATCTAATACAATAAAATCTTTGGAAAATTTTGAAAGCATAGCTCTTAAAACTTTATTTTTAGTATGTTGTTCAATAGTTAAAATATGCATTTAGATGATCTGTTGCCTTAGGAATATTTTCTAAGTATACTAAGTAATATTTCTAAGTAATATTAACATCCTAAAAAGTTAAAAATAACAATGTTTTTATATAATTGAACATAGTACTATAATAATTACATTACTACCATATAATTATACAAATTTACCATTTGCTCAGTATTTGAAATATTATAACTTTATAATATTTATGTTTTTTCACATTTTTATAATATTATAATTGCAAAGATTTTTTATTTTTAGTAATTAGGCTTTGCATTAGTCTAACTATTTTCTTTATTTTTATTAATTTTCATATTATGTGTATTTTCTTTGAATTTTCACATGTTGGATTTTTATTTTTCAGTTATGAGGGTTCTGAATCTCACCTTTAATTTCCATATTTTCAATCCTACTAATTAAGTAGAGTGAACTACATAGGGTGATTATTTGAAAACAGCAAAGGGAAGTGATCTTTGAACTCCCTTATCTGAGTACCAATAAAATGTGTTCTCTGATCCTTATATATGCATATTATATAGGTGTGTAAATATTTTGCATTGATTTTCAATGACTGAGTTTTTATGATTTCCCACTTCTTTCTATTTCCTTGTAATGTGATATATTAAAAAAGAATCACTGCATGTAGTGTAAAAACAGCCATTTCTAATAATCCTGTTTATAGCACTCACAGGAGATCAGCGTTCCCAACAGTGGAAGCCTACTGTAATTACAGTTTACTGTTTAATAGGAGGTGTGTGATCCAAAAAAATATAGATACATATTTTTGGTGGATAGAGGTGGTGGGAAAGTAACCTCACAGCTCCACATAACCCATTTTCATATCAGGAGATAACTATTTATCAGCTATTTTATCCCCATATAGATTCAGAATAGTAGATTCAATAGAATAAGGAAATAAGAGTAGGGAGGACACCAAACCCATTGCTAGACATGATCATAAAGCATAGTTTTCTAAGTCTTCATTCCATCCCTAACTCTGGTTTGTTGTGCATTTTATTTCTGGTCATTTATTTTGATGTAGGACTTAAATAGTTTATCTAGAGCTTAGTATTTATGTTTTGAAAGTAAACATCAATACTTATTTAAAGGCATACCTCATAATCAGTTCATGTTTTACATGTGTGAAATAGGTGGCTATATGAACTTGGGAAAAGAAAAAAGGTAAAAAATGTAGAAAAATACACTTGAATATAGAAAAATAAAATAGAAAAGAGCTATAAAATGACATTGACCACCAAACATAATTTGAATTCTACCCCTATTTTCTTAAAGTATTTCAGTTTTTCCCCCCATAGCATTTGCCACCACTAAAGTACTAGGTAATTTATTTTCTATTATGTTGACTCTTTTTAAAAAAAAATATATTTTATTGATTTTTTACAGAGAGGAAGGGAGAGAGATAGAGAGTTAGAAACATCAGTGAGAGAGAAACATCGATTAGCTGCCTCCTGCACATCTCCCACTGGGAATGTGCCCGCAACCAAGATACATGCCCTTGACTGGAATCGAACCTGGGACCTTTCAGTCCACAGGCCGATGCTCTATCCACTGAGCCAAACAAGTTTCGGCCTATGTTGACTGTTTAATGTATGTTTTCTCACAATGGCTGAAACTTGTGCATGCTTTATTCCCTGTGTATGCCTACCACCTAGAACAGTGGTCTGCATTTATGTGTGGTTTATTTGTGTTTCAGCTACAGATTTCATAACGGGTAGTGTTTGTTTGTCAATGACATCTTTTTGGGGAAATCATTAAGGGCCTGTTTCACTTGCTGGTTTCTTAAGGTACAAATACAAAGATTCAGCATGGGAACAATAGAAGGATTAAGTACTGCTACCCTCTTGCTCAAAGTCATAAAGTCTTTTGCAGATATTTTTACATATATGAACATGCTACTCCCATAAGAAATGGAAACCACAATCATATGGGAGCCACAATTGGAAAAGGCCTTTTTCCTCTGCTGGGCAGAGGGGATCTTCAGAATTGTTGGAAGAATGAGTGTGTAACAGAGAATCACAAAGGCCAACCTTACCATGAGGGTGAATACTGTTAAGAAAAATGCCCTAGGATATAGTTTCTATATCAAGCGTCAGCAGCACAGAAAGAGTCACAGGTGAAGTGGTCAATAACTCTCAAGTCACAGAAACCCAAATGGAGTCCCATAATCACAGAGGGACAGATGATGAGGAAACGAGCCAGCCAGGAGTTGACTACCATATGTTGGTTTCAGACTTTGTTACTCATGATAGGTGTGTAATGTAGAGTTTTGCAAATCGCCACATAGTGATCATAGGACAGAAGAAAAAACTCTGTAGAACCCACAAAGATAAAAATAAATGCTTGTGTCACACAAAAGTTATAGGAAATGGTTGTATCTCACATAATGATGCTGACCAAAAAACTGGGAATAAAGACTGTTTTGAATGAAATGTCTAAGACGTAGAAATTCCTGAGGAAGAAATACATGGGATTTTTCAAACCAGCATTTGACAGTGTTAACATGAAGATGGTCAATTTCCAGTTATACTCAATAAGTAGGTGAACAGCAGAAAGAAGAATCAAGTCACAGCTTGTAACTCTGTGTCATCCCTAAGTCTCAGAAGAATGAATTCTCTAATTGATGTCTTATTTGGAATGGCTAAACTCTGAAATCTTAGGTCTGTAGGTAAAAATAATCATAGATGTCAACTCCTGATATGATTTCAAATACATTTGTAGTGTTCTTATTCTGCACAAAGAACAATGAAACATGTTGTAACAAAAAGGGACAGCATAGTTATCTATTAATATTGCAAAGTCATATCAGCAATTAATTTTCTATTTATTACTTAAAAATCTTAGATTTTAATTATAGCTTTAATAATTCCCTGTTATATATTTTTGATTGCTTCTTAACACAGAGAAAGCTGTTTTTTAAAGTCATAAAAATGGGTAATAATAATAAATAGTTTATTTTATTGTAGACATAATTCACTTGGGAATATTAAACAAGTTATTGAAACACATAGTATTTTTGAAAACTTAATAGTCATAAAAATCTACTTGCTAATTTTGCCAGTGGGAAATTTATTATTGAGTCAGAGTACAATCGTTTTCTAAATATGTCTTGGTTTCTGTTAATAGTAAAAATTAAGCAGAAAATACAATACTGTGGGCAATTCATTGAAATTCATTTCCATTTACCTTTAGCAAAAGTGATTCTATTTGCTCCTTTTTGACTAAAATTTGCACAACACAATGCCAGACCTTTTTTTTAAAAAAAATTAAATCTTTATTGTTCAGATTATTACAGTTGTTCCTCTTTTTCCCCCCATAGCTCCCCCCTACCCAGTTCCTACCTCACCCTCTGCCCTCCCCGCCCCCACTGTCCTCATCCATAGGTGTACGATTTTTGTCCAGTCTCTTCCCGCACCCCACACCCCTTTTCCTCCAAGAATTGTCAGTCCATTCCCTTTCTATGCCCCTGATTCTATTATATTCACCAGTTTATTCTGTTCATCAGATTATTTATTCACTTGATTTTTAGATTCACTTATTGATAGATGTGTATTTGTTGTCACTTTGTTGTTCATAATTTGTATCTTTACCTTTTTCTTCTTCTTCCTCTTCTTAAAGGATACTTTTCAGCATTTCATATAATACTGGTTTGGTGGTGATGAACTCCTTTAGCTTTTCCTTATCTGTGAAGCTCTTTATCTGACGTTCAATTCTGAATGATAGCTTTGCTGGGTAAAGTAATCTTGGTTGTAGGTTCTTGCTATTCACTTTGAATATTTCTTGCCACTCCCTTCTGGCCTGCATAGTTTCTATTGAGAAATCAGCTGACAGTCATATGGGTACTCCCTTGTAGGTAACTAACTGTTTTTCTCTTGCTGCTTTTAAGAGTCTCTCTTTGACTTTTGCTCTTGGCATTTTAATTATGATGTGTCTTGGTGTGGTCCTCTTTGGATTCCTTTTGATTGGGGTTCTCTGCACTTCCTGGACTTGTAAATCTATTTCTTTCACCAGGTAGGGGAAGTTTCCTGTCATTATTTCTTCAAATAGGTTTTCAATATCTTGCTCTCTCTCTTCTTCTGGCACCCCCATAATTCGGATGTTGGAATGCTTGAAGTTGTCCCAGAGGCTCCTTACACGATCTTCATATTTTTGGATTCTTTTTTCATTTTGCTTTTCTGGTTGGGTGTTTTTTGCCTCTTCATATTTCAAATCTTTGACTTGATTCTTGTGATCCTCTAGTCTGCTGTTGGATCTCTTTATAATATTCTTTATTTCAGTATGTTTAATTTCTAGTTGGTCCTTTTTCATATCCTTGAAGGTCTCAGTAAATTTATTGGCGGTTTCTAGAAAAATCTTGAAAAACCTTATAACCGTGGTTTTGAACTCTATATCCAGTAGTTTGCTTTCCTCCATTTCTGTCATTTGTGACCTGTTTCTTTGTCTCTGCATTTTGGCTGCTTCCCTGTGTTGACAGAGTGGCTTTGTGTGCTAGGTGTCTTATAGGGTCCAGTTGCTCAGCCTCCCCAATTACCTGAGGTGGACAATCTTGGTGCACCCCTTTGTGGGCTTTGTGCACAGTCTTGTTGTAGGTAAGCCTTGATTGTTGTAGGTATCAGTGGAAGGAATTGACCTCCAGGCCAATTGGCTGTGAGAATCAGCTGTGTGTATGGTGGGAGAATTTCTGTGCTGGAGACACCCTTATGGGGCAAGACTTGCTTCAGTGGGGTTTTGGTGCTCACTGAGTCTGCCCCCTGAGTGTGTCCTTATGGATCTGAGGAGTTGTAATCTGGATGGTCCCACTCTGACCACTGGGTACACTGGCTCTTGGATCTCTAAGGAGGTGCTAATTTAGCCTCTGCCTGAGGCTACCCAGCAGGAGCTACTGATAGATCTGCAATTCCTCTTTTTTGGAGTTTGGAGGTGCCAGATGAGGCGCAGCTGTGAAGCAATGCAAGCTGCTGTGGGGCCTTGGGCCTTCTTTGGATGTTCTGGGCCTCTCTGACCCAGCTGAAGTTTGTTAGGTAATTTTAGATTGCAAAGGGCCAGGCCATTCATATGCAAAAGCCTCTGCGCACAGCTTGGGTGGGGCGGGGTCTCAGGGAATCAACAGGGCAGAGCAAACAGCTATGGCTGCTCCTCAGTCCTACCCTAAGAGGCCCCGTGTCTCAGTGTCCTGCAGTAATAGCTTCAAGTACCTCTGAGAGAAAGCCACCCTCGAGTTCCAACCGATGCCAGACAGTCCAGTTTCTCCCCGTATGATTCTGGGTCCCCAGAGTCTCGCCCAGAACTGGAGTTCAGAGCATTTGGGAGCTTGAGACTCGCTCCCAATTGAAAAAGACAACCACGTCCTCAGTTTCCAGCCCTTTCCAAGTGTGCCTCCGTACCTCTGCACTTCACTTCCGCACCTCCTCTGAGTCTCAGTGTGCTTTTCTCTTTCTTTCTAGTTGTAGAATTTCCACTCAGCCAGCCTTCCTGTGGTTCTGAATGATGGCCATTTTGTCTTTTAGTTGTATTTTTGAAGTGGTTGTGTGAGGCAGCAATTTTAGGTGTTTACCTATGCAGCCATCTTGGTTTCTCCTGCCAGACCTTTTTAATACACAATGTTGTATGTTAAAAATTCCATTTTGAATCTTTAAATATAATCATTCATATAAATAATGAAAAAAGAGCATTCTTTGTAAGATTAAATAATTATTTTAGAAAGTTATTACATGATAGACTCTATCAAGCTCAGCTTTCAAAAATAATAATTAGATCTTTTCAGTTTATCAAACTGTAGTTTTGGAAGATGTGATAGAGAAAGGAAATATATTGGAAGAAACATTACAACAGCAAGAATAACAGTAATAAATTTTATAAGAAAATGTAATGAGTTTTATTATCATTGTTACATTCATTATTATTTATATTATACCAAAGATCTAAATAGCCTTTAACCTGTGCCCCAAAATTCTTTCAGAAGGCCCAGTTAAGAACCTCATTTGCAAATGATGAAACTGAGGTACTGAGGGGTATGTAACTTGCCCAAGGTTACATAAGCAGTATGTGTAGATAGGTTAGCATTTGGTCTCTCTCCTATGGCACCATTCCATTAATGATTGAATAATGTGTATGCAACCCATATTAGAACTGTTCTCAAAATCCAGACATTTCTTTAGCTCTGTGGGCATAGATCTGCATTTATGGATCAATTGTTCTGAACTAGTCAATCCTGACATAAAGATACCGGAAACGGTGTGATTCAACAAAATGGGAACTTTGGGTGATGAGAATTTTGGAATCCTAGGGAGGTAGGTACTCAATCTCTTAGAGATATTTACCTGTGTAGGTCAACATGGTGTGCTGCTACCCATACTGCCATTTGAGAGAACATGTATGGACCTTGAAAACATTATACAAAGCAAAATAAGTCAGTTAGAGTAAGTTAAGAACCATATGATTTCACTCACATGTGGGACATAAAACTGAAACTCGTGGGCACAGACAATAGTATGGTGGTTACCAAAGAGAAGGGGGTAGGAGGTTAATAACGGGTAAAGGGGACCAAACGTATGGTGATGGAAGATGATTTTACTTTGGATGGTGAGCAGACAATGAAAAATTTATCAATTTTGTGGTATTCTTAAGTAGCCAGGTTTGGTTTCATTGATATTTTTAATTTTGTTTTTCTGGTTTCTATTTCATTGATCTTTATTATTCCCTTTCAAGTTTTGTGTGATACTAGAAAGTATGAGTACAGTATTCTGTTGATGTTGGATGGAATATTCTAAAAATTTCATTTAGATCTATTTGGTTCATAATATTGTTCAAGTCTTCCATGTACAGTGGGGCCTTGATTTAAGAGTTTAATTCGTTCCACGACGGAGTTCATAACTCAAATTACTCGTATGTCAAATCAACAGTGAACGAGTGAGACACGTGATGCTGGACTGATGTTGTGGCGTTCACTGTGACATTCGCTGCGCCAACTAGTGGTGGGGTATCTGAAGCTGGCTTGTAACCCGAATTTTAGCTCACAACTCAAAGCAAAAAATCAGCCGAGAGACAGCTCATATCTCAAAAAACTCGTTAGTCGGGACACTCGTAAGTCAAGGCCCAACTGTATTCACCTGCTTTCTTTTTCAAATTTTTTTTAAGTTATTGAAAGTATTGAAACGTCCTTTTCCAACTGTGCATTTGAGTGCTAAATTCAACTATATCGTGTTAAGTTAAACTGCATTTGTCAAGCTGGTTCATTTGCAAAGATTGGTTAGTTTGGAGTATGTAATTGGTAAAATTCAATGAAATAATTCTGTAAAAATCTATTGAGTATATAGAATTTACAATGAAGTTTATTGTATACTTTATTATTTGTAACTTATATTTGTAAAATTTATATTATGTCTGTGTATTCTTTTCTGATAACTAGTTGTTAAAACTTACTAGCACCCTATTTCTCTCTGCCCATATACATTGAAGGACCTGGACTTTATTGAGCACTGGATTGCTTGAATAATGTCTCCATCAATGAATTGCAAGCAAGTATTTGGATTTATGTAGAATCTCCAGAGTAACAACTGCAAAAATGAAAAGCCTTGTCATGCAAAGAGAGAAAAAAAAAACCACTCGATTCTGGAATAGCAGGATAATTCATGTCTATGCTGCCTAATAAGAGAGTCCATTATACTTCTCAGTTCTCACTAAAGTTACCATCAAATTGAGCAAAACACTTTTTACAAGCAAATGTAACAAATGTTTTTGCTAAGACACAAAAATTTAAATATTATATGGATCCTTTAGACATTAATCCTCTCCAACACTTTATTAATTTTTACCTGTGTTTGATTAAGGGTAACCCTGTTTCATTAGGCACTTGTTAGAAGAAGTCATAATATATATATATATATATATTTACTGATTTCACAGAGGACGGGAGAGGGAGATAGATAGAAACATCAATGATGAGAAAGAATCATTGATGGGCTGCCTACTTCACACCCTCCACTGGGGGCTGAGCCTTAAACCCTGGAATTTGTCCTGAACGGGGATCAAACTGTGACCTCTTGTTTCATAGGTTGAGGTTCAATTACTGAGCCTCATCAGTTGGGTAGAAGTTACATTTTAATGGTGATAAATGAGAACCCAAGCATTGAGAATTAAAAAAAGGGGGGGGGAGGACATCTGTAATATTTATTAACAATAAAGTAAATTTAAAAACTAAAATAAAATATTTAATATAAAAGAATATTAAGGAAGAGTGTCCTATAGACAACAAGGAATAGTGTCTTGATGGTAAATTAAATGATCTTATATGTGCATGCATTATTTGTGAAAGAAGATGGAAAAGAGGCAAATGGATGAATATTGAATAAAGTTTATTCTTAAATGTATAAAGCTATAATTAAGAACTTCTTATAGAAAAGATGTATGTCAAGGTTTAAACAAAGCAAACATTTAAATTCACACCCTCAATGTCCACAAAAAATCTGAATTTTACATATATATATATATATATATATATATATATATTAAAAATAATGAAACCATTTAAACACTGAAACACATTTTAGGGGATCCTTGGCATACCAGAAAATGCAAGAACTGTCTGGGAGATAGAAAGCATAGGTTTTAATTGTCAAAAAAGTCAACAGAGACGCTATTGGATCTTAGGAAACCTAAAGACAGTCCAGGTTGTTCCCAAGGGAACCTCAGATGAGCTTCAGGCTCAGCATCAACAAATTTAAAGAAAGTAATGGGCTATGGAGCAATCATCAAAGTAGTTTATCAGAGATGTTTATGGTAAGAGTAGTGGGGTCCTACATGAATATCAATACCATACTTGTAGTAACTTTGAAAGTTGCTCCAAAAAATCATTAAACAAGATACGTTATAATAGTAAAGGATGGAATTGACAATGAAGATATTACATCTATGTCCCAAGTAGCATAAAAAAACATTTATAATGTGAAAACCATAGGAGAGATGAGGGCAAATATAAGGACATTAGATTTAAGAGACTTCATCTCCAGAAAACCTTAATACCCTGTGCATATCTACTGGGAGAAATATATTTTTAGAATACCTTGGTGATATCTTTATTTAACTTTTGATTGATGTCCAAAGGAAAAGATCTTCAATGACTTGTAAACTAAATTCTGGCATTTTAAAAAAAATGTCATTCTCATCTATGCAACAACAGTTTAATCATGCTTAGAAAAATTTCAGGGCAGGTAGATTTTTAAAAGATAGTTGAGCCAAGTGAGGTCAAAATGGTATAAATAGAGATTAAAACTTGAAGGAAATGGAAGCATAGCAGTGGATGGAGAAATATAACAATATTAATATTATGTTAGGCATACCGTTTCATTTAAATAAAGTTCAGGCCATAAATTTATGATGAAAATTTATTTGAGAAACATTTTTGACCAAGTTCTTAAAGGACTGCTTTACCTGCTCATTTCTTAAGGAGTAAATAAATGGATTTAGCATTGGGGCAACAGAGGTATTGAGCACTGCTATACCCTTGGTGAAGGCCACTCCTTCTTTTGCTGAAGTTTTGACATACATGAAAATGCAGCTGCCATAAGAAATAGAGACAACAATCATGTGTGAGGAGCAAGTGGAAAAGGCCTTCTTCCTTTGCTCAGCAGAGGGGATTCTCAGAATCATTTTAAGGATGAATACATAGGAAAGAATCACTAATGTTAAGGTTACCATGAGCGTGAATACCGCCAGAAAAAAGGCCAGGAGCTCTAGGAATGCTGTGTCTGTGCAGGAGATCAATAGCATAGGAGAAGAGTCACAGGCGAAGTGGTCAATGATGTTGGAGTCACAGAAATCCAGTTGAAGTCCCATGATCACAGGTGGGAAGATAATGAGAAATCCAGCCAGCCAAGAACTAATTACAAGCAGGTTGCAGATTCTGCTATTCATTATTACTGTGTAGTGCAGTGGCTTACAGATAGCCACATACCGATCATAGGACATAGCAGTCAAAAGGAAAAATTCTGTTGAACCAAGGAGAATGAGAAAAAAATACCTGGGCCATGCAAGAATTATAAGAAATGGTCATATCCCCTGTTGCAATGCTGACCAGGAATCTAGGAATAGAAACTGTGGTAAATAAGATTTCTAGGAAAGAGAAATTCCTAAGGAAAAAATACATGGGGGTTTTGAGGTGTGAATCTATCAAGTAAGGGTGATAATTGTCATGTTTCCAGTTATACTCAGTATATATGTGAAAAACAGAAATACAAAAATTAAAGCATTTAACTGTGGGTCATCTGTTAATTCCCAGAAGAATGAACTCTTTTACAGATGTTTGGTTTTTCATTTCTCATTGTTAACTTCTTCCACATCTGTAAATGCAAACAAAAAACTATGCTTTAGTGAGTACAGGATTACTTCTTTTAAAAATCACCTCTGCTGGCTTAAGAAATACTGTATTTAATATAATGGACCAATAAGTTAGATACGAAGTTTTACTGAATTCTGAACATATATGTGATCCAGGACAAAGAAAGTTATACTTAGTATCTGCCTTGTAAATCACTAGCCATTAATATTAAGTGATTCACCTGAAAGGTCTAATAAACACACCTGTACAAGAAAAATATATTTGCCCAGGTGTTGTACGCTCTAGTAGTTGAGCATTGACCCATGAACAGGACCGTCACCGTTCAATTCCCAGTC